>NC_086447.1:797460522-797695522 GCF_028390025.1 Pseudophryne corroboree | reverse complement strand
TCCCATATATGGTCGTCACTGTATTAAGTAAAGAACCAGCCAAGAATATAGTACATGTGCCTGAGCAGAAATGAAAGAATATCCTTCTTTGACTGTAATCAGAACTATATTATTTTGCATTATTATGATTTATCAATGAGTTCTACCAAATGAAGCAAGTTTTAAAACTCGTTGCATATGGTAAATTATGCTCCAGCCATTCAACTACCAACTGTCACTTTTTAAACATGACAGTTAGGAGCTGATTGGCTGGAGTGCCATTTATCATACACAACAAGTTTTAAAACTTGTTGCATTTGATCAAACTTGCCCCTAATGAATCAGCCCCTAAGAATGAGTAAACATTTCAGGATTATAATTTTTTTTTAATAATACTTAACAGATCCTGAAGAGCTGATGCTGAGTGGGACACATTCACTTTAAAAAAGTGCAGGTAAAAATAGAGAATTTACACTCATATACCGAGGTATAGGCAGAACAATATACATCCAGCTGTGTAGCTGCGCATATGCACCAGCATTACTTACACCCAGGGACAGACTGGGGCCTCTTTGTGGTGCGCGGACACTGCAAATGGGGGCATGTCGTGAGTCAGGAGGCGTGGAATCGTGGCACGCCCCAAACATTTTTAGCAATGGGGCACGCAGCCACTGCTAGTGAAGGAGTGCCGCGAGTCAGGGGGGACGCGGACTCGTGGCATGCTCCCATATTGCTAAGCAATGGAGCATTATGGGCGGCGGTAGCTGGGGACAAACCAGAGAGCTGGGAGCTGCACTGCACTGCGCGCGGCCTTCCAGGTTCCTCTGTGGACTGGACCGACCCACCAGGCCATCAGCCCTTCTAACATTTGCCAGAAGTGTCAGATGGGCAGTCCGGCCCTGCTTACACCCAGAAACACTTTACTAAGTCATATGCAAAAGTCAAGTCTATCAACATTTGTTTTGATAGCGAAACGTGCATTTGTTATTGTTTTATCTAAATAAAATCGTCCCGGAGAACCGCTCACCACTGCTCTATAGTAGTCATTATTATTGTTTTATTTAGTCACGCTGCTGAGACCGCTTTATCGCATTGTCGTTTCTATAATGGGTGCAGGGTGTGCTGTGCACATGGGTCCCTGGGTCCAGGAGGGCTCATACTGCACACATATAATTATACTTAACCCTCTGGAGTTCCTCGGCAGCCAACGCTGTAGACATAAATCACTAGTAAAAAGGCATGGCGGACATTTTACTGGTGATTCGCACATGCGCAGTAGATATATCTCTAAGAACAAGGCACAGCCGCCATTTTTCCAAAGACCTGCACATGCGCAGTAGACTCTGGAACCGTTCCTGCCGTTGCCGGCACCTGCACATGGACCCTCTCCTCTCTTAATAAGGGCTGGGATACCCACTTTGTGCGTTAGCATCAGAAGCATCAGCGGGACTTGCACCAGCCCCATGCAAGGTGTCCTCCAATGTACGCGATTAAGCTTACAAACCACTTCTGCGACACACCCACAACACTTGCACAACATGCCTTTGAGCGTCTGTTTTGCCACCTCTTTGTCACCACTCAGGAACGCCCAATAAATCCCAGAGGCAGCTGAATCGGTCCTGCGACACTGTGTGCAGACATCGTGGGACACATGCGACGTGGGACTTTAGAGATTTATTTGCATATGTAGTCGCAAAAACTCACCAAATTCCATGAACATTGGCATTGTGTGAGGTTCAGAATCAGCCTCAAAGTGCTATACAGAGGGGTGTAGTATGAGTGGCCGGCATCCAGGATCCCGGCGCTGGTATGCTGGCCCCCGACAGCTGGGCGAGCACTAATGAACCCCTTGTGGGCTCGCTGCGCTCACCACGCTGCGGGCATGGTGGCGTGCATATGCTGGTTATTCTCCCTCCAGGGGGAGGCGTGGACCCCAAGAGGGAGAATATGTGTCGGCATGCCGGCAGTCGGGATCCCGGCGCCAGTATGCTATGGCCGGGATCCCGGCCGGCGGCATATTGAAGACCACCCATACAGAGAATGTCATTTCAGTCTGTGTCCCAGTGGAGCTTCCAGTTTATAGTATAGATTTGGAGTGTGGGAGGAAATGGAGCATCTAGAGGAAACCCATAAAAACACAGATAGAACATGTAAACTACACACAGACAGTCCATGACCTGAAATTGAACTCACAACTGCACTGCTATGAGGCAGTAATGCTAACTGCTATATTGTCAGGGACTGCAACTTGTCTGGATCTGAGGCAGTAGACGAGGATGTGTTGCTGGAGGCCGTGTAATAGAAACTTTGAGGTTTAATTAAATCTCTCTGCACAGGTATAAAACGCAATGATGTTTTATTGAATCAAGATCAAGGAAAACATAAGGGCACTGGAACAGTCTCTGAAATAGCAGCGGGCTGGTGAATAGGATCATTTTCAGGCGACTGCAGGGAGTGCCCAGTAGCACATAAGCCTCTGTCATACTTATGATAGTAATGCCCAGGCAGCAGGAAAAGGAAGCGGTTTAGGGCAGGGCTGAGTGTCAAGGTGGTAATATCTCTGATCAGCTGGTCACCAGAGGATGACACTCTGGAGCTCTTGGTGGTTGCCAGGAAATGCAGGTGGAGAAGGCTGTAGGTGTAGACAGGTACCACAGGAAATGCTGGAGAATGAAGTTTTGGAATCTGTGTCTCTCTAGTACTGGGGTATGTGAAGCTTGGTAGAACAGACTGACTGAAGGGAGTCTACGAAGCACAAGCTGATCAGGTTGGAGCAACCAATAATAAAGCAGTCACTGGTGAGTGACCAGCTGATCAGCGGCCAATAATAAAGCAGTCACTGGTGAGTGACCAGCTGATCAGCGGCCAATAATAAAGCAGTCATTGATGACCTGCTGATCAGCGGCTAGTAGTAAAGCAGTCATTGGTGACCTGCTGATCAGCGCCGCGGCTAATAATAAAGCAATCATTGATGACCGATTTTACATTTGCATTTAAAAAACACAAGGGGCCAGATGTAATGACACCGAAGTTCGGTGGCCATGCGGGATGCAGGCCGAACTCGGACATTTTTTAATGAGGAAATGACATACAAGGCAAAACCACGCCTTGTAAGTGATTTCCCTTTTTAAAAAACGTCTGATTTCGGCCTGCATCCCGCATGGCCGCCGAACTCAGGCGTCATTACATCTGGCCCCATGCTATGAAATAACCTTAGCAGATGAAAGAGGAAGCATTTTACTTGTATTTTGTTTAGAAACTAAAGAGACATTAATGAAATGAGTAAGTAAAAATATAAGGTGCTAATTCAGACGTGATCGCTGCTGTGCGTTTTCACACAGCAGCGATCAGGTCTGAACTGCTCGTGCACCGGCGTATGTCAGACAGCCGACGGCTGTCTTAGCCCTGCAATCGCCTCTGCCTGACTGACAGGCAGAGGCGGTCGCTGGGTGGGAGGAGGCGGTCCGGCGGCGTTTGGCCGCCATTTAGGGAGCATGGTCCGGACAATGCAGGCGTGCCCAGACCATTGGGGGGGCGGGCCGCGGCGGCTGCGTGATATCACACGCCGCCGCTCGGACCCTCACAGCGACGGGTAGGGAGCTACTCTTCAAGTCCAAAAGCATCGCCGCCGTGCAATGCTTTTGTACTTGTGCGACGTGGTAGGGCCTGACATGCGGGGCGGAATAGCCCTGTGCTGGGCGTCCCCCCACATCTCAGGGAAGCTGATTGTAGATGTGCTAAATTTAGCACATCTACGATCAGGTCTGAATCATCCCCTAAGTTCCATAGAGTCACAGCCGCAGGTGTATCCTTTTGGGCAGACGATGCAATTTATCACGACTTTATTAAGATTGCGGTCATACGAGTAAAATTATATTGTCTGTTTTGCAAAGCCACAGTCTTAGCATGGGGTAGTGTTAGGGTGGGAGCAGATCAGCCATAATGGTTCTCGCATTTTGTGCATTGAACTAAATGTTCACCCATCTATAGAGTTGTATGTATTTAAGCAGCCGGATCACCCCTATCGGTATGCTGGGTTTGATCAGGGTGGAGAAGCACTACCCTTATCCATGGTGCAAATTCAAAAGATACTTCTGAAAACAGGGTTATTCACACTCCTTCATGATGCAACATACTCCCACAATTCCGTCCACATGCCTTAGTGACTACTGTCTATGGGCGGGATGTACTAAAGGAAAAATGCGGTAAAACCACATTTTCAAATGTACTAAGACCTGTAGAAGACTATGGCCGCAACCCGCCGCCTCCGCCACAGATGCCGACCCCCTCCCCCCCGGCATACCTTCCTCCAGGCATCCTGGACCCAGAAGGTAATCTCCGCTTCCCCCTAGCAACGCAGCCGAAGGTCCTTCCGGCTGCAGAGGGGAGGAGGAAGCCCCGGGGACAGCTTGCTGGCTGCTTCCCGGCAGGGGAGCAGGTGAAGATCCCGGGGGGGTGACGGAGACCCCCCACACTCCACCTCACAGGTATTGCGGAGGGCCTCCGTCACCGCATTGCGATGTTGATCGCATATGTTAGTACATACGTGATCAACATCGCTGCGATGGGCAGCGAGGGGCGGCGATGTATGTTAATACATCCCGCACTATGTGAGAGCGCACTGTATAAGCCTAGGTACTTTCCCCACATGCGTACGCCTAGCTAAGGAACATGGACAGTGCGAACTTATGCAAGATGAGCCCAGGAAACAGACATAGGTTCAGTATATATTTAACCCATGGGCTTCAAATGGTATAAATATACCATGTGGCAAAATGGAAATTTGTAAAGAGGTCAAACAAATAAGAATGAAACTGACCCACAAAAGTATAAAAATAATACTAAAAAAACTGTCATGGCCAAGAAAATCTCAATGCATTAAACATCTGTAGGTTTTACATTAAATGGTGGAAAATATAAATAATGGGAACATTTGATTCATCCTATTGAAAAGTGGATGTTTTTTACCATTCCATTTTGGCACTATGTGCCTGATTCTGATTTGTATGGAACTGTACAGCCGCAGGGAAGCAGCTGTGCAATTCTATGCAAATAAAATGCAAATGCAGCAGGAGGCGTCTGTAGGAGATTGACGCCTCCTACATGCTCTGAGTGCTTTGGCCTAATTCAAGGTTGGTTGCAAAACAACATTTTCCTCTAATGGTCAAAACCATGTGCACTGCAGGTGGGGCAGATATAACATGTGCAGAGAGAGAGTTAGATTTGGGTGGGTTATATTGTTTCTGTGCAGGGTAAATAGTGACTATTTTATTTTTAAACTGCAATTTAGATTTCAGTCTGAACACACCCCACCCAAATCTAACTTCTTCTGCACGTTATATCGGTATCCACACTTAGGTCAACAGTCATTAGGTCGACCACTATTGGTCAACATGCACTAGGTCGACATGTACTAGGTTGACATGACAAAAGGTTGACATGAGTTTTTCACAATTTTTTTAATTTTTTTAACTTTTTCATACTTTATGATCCACGTGGACTATGATTGGGAACGGTAACCTGAAGGGCAAGCGAGGGGACACGGTGCACTAATTGGGGTTCCCGGTCACTCTACGAAGAAAACAACACTTTAAAAAAAAATAACATCTCATGTCGACCTTTTGTAATGTCGACCATGCTCATGTCAACTTAATGCTTGTATTGACATATCTTGGGTGTCGACTTAGTCACTGTCGACCAATAGTGGTCGACCTAGACACTGTCAACCTAAGTGTGGTCAACCCTATGAACCACACCCATTATATCTGAGCCACCTGCAGCGCTCATGGTTTTGCCCATTAGAGGAAAGTGTTGTTTTGCAATCAACCTTGAATCAGGCCCTTTGTCCGATGAAGCAGCATCTAATCACCATCGTGACCATTGGTTGCAATTCGCAATGGTAGCAGTCCGCGGTCAGTCTGCGTAAGCCAAAGCTTATTCAGACCGGCTGTAGGAGCCAGTTGCCTCCCCGCAACCACTGCGACCAATACCACAAGACCCGTTCTGCGCAGGTGCAGATCACTAACCATCAGATTTGTACATAAGCTATCAGGTTTGCATACAAATCGGAATCATGTCAGAGTCTGTTTCTTTATGATTTGCTGTGAATTTCTTCTTATTAAAATAAGCTTTGCCGGGACTACAGTAAGTGCAGTATAACCATATACAGTTAAGAGATATAAATGCATCTTCGGTGAGTGAGTTGGGTGTTAGGTTTCAAGTAGTTAAATGAGTCATTGTCCATGTGAATAGACTTGCACTTAAGTATCAAGATATGAGTTACATAGAATACCAGGTTATGTAAGAGCCATTTAGCAATACAGAGAAAGTGCAATGTGCTACACTAATGCCGTCACTTACTCTTCTGCGATGTTCCGTGGTTTGGGGGTCATTCTGAGTTGTTCGCTCATTTTTTTCTCTCGCTACGGAGCGATTAGTTGCAAACTGCGCATGCGCAATGTACGCAGTGCGCCTGCGCCAAGTAAATTAGCTCAAAAGTTTGGTACAGGTTAAGTATCCCATATCCAAATATTCCGAAATACGGAATATTCCGAAATACAGACTTTTTTGAGTGAGAGTGAGATAGTGAAACCTTTGTTTTTTGATGACTCAATGTACACACACTTATTTTAAAACATAAGTTATTAAAAATATTGTATTAAATGACCTTCAGGCTGTGTGTATAAGGTGTATATGAAACATAAATTAATTGTGTGAATATGGACACACTTTGTTTAATGCACAAATTTGTAAAAAATATTGTCTAAAATGACCTTCAGGCTGTGTGTATAAGGTGTATATGAAACATAAATGCCTTCTGTGCTTAAACTTGGGTCCCATCACCATGATATCTCATTATGGTATGCAATTATTCCAAAATACGGAAAAATCCCATATCCAAAATACCTCTGGTCCCAAGCATTTTGGATAAGGGATACTCAACCTGTATTTTACTCACGGCGTAATGAAGTTTTTTCATCGTTCTGCTGATCGGAGTGTGATTGACAGGAAGTGGGTGTTTCTAGGCGGAAACTGGCCGTTTTCTGGGAGTGTGCGGTAAAACGCAGGCATTTCAGGGAAAAACGCGGGAGTGGCTGGAGAAACGGGGGAGTGTCTGGCCGAACGCTGGGTGTGTTTATGTCGTCAAACCAGGAACGAAACTGACTGAACTGATCGCAGTGTAGGAGTAAGTCTGGAGCTACTCAGAAACTGCTAAGAAATTTCTATTCGCAATTCTGCTAATCTTTCGTTCGCAATTCTGCTATGCTAAGATACACTCCCACAGGGCAGCGGCTTAGCGTGTGCAATGCTGCTAAACGCAGCTAGCGAGCGAACAACTCGGAATGAAGGCTTAGTTCAACATATAGGTGACATGATTTAAGGATTTGACCAGGAAGAAAGATATTCCTCTTTTTGAGTGTTCTGTGCACAGAAAATCCCTTTTTATGGGGGGACATTCAAATCTCTCCCCAAACTTGATGTCATGTTTGGCGCCCATGTCCCTTTAATTTTTACATACAGCGGGTCGTGTATCCCTATGGGAGCCAAGGCCATTTGTCACGGAGATGCTGAAGTCTGAGGAGGTAGCACCAGACTGGGACACTACAGCAACAGGCATGGGTCCTGCTGCTAATACTGTGGACCAGCACTGCTGGACCCGGAAAGTAAGTGCCGGGTTCTGGTGCACTACGTCAGGTGCTGGTGTAGTGTGACAAAGTAGAATTGAGCAGCAACACTGAGGACAGATTGAAGTGGAGAGAAATGGGATATGGGGAGTCCCAATAGGTGGACCTTACAGTAGTCCGATCTAGAGATGACTAGTGAGTGGATGGGGGTCTTTTTTGCATCCTGAATAAAAAAGGATCAGACCCTGGAGATAGTTTGAATGTGGAAGTGGCAAGAAGGAAGAAGGGTTTAAAGGAGATGGTGTTAAAAGATGGAGTTAAAGATGAGAGAGTGGACTGTTGGGATAAAAGACATGGTGATGTGAATTGATAATAAAATAGAAAGTACTTAAGAAGGTGGAAAGCAATCAGCTTAATCTTACACATGTTAAGTTTAAGCAAGTGCTGAGACATCCAGGAGGAAATAGCACAAAGACAGCTGGAGACCCAAGTAAGGACGGAGTGTGAGAGGTCAGGGGAGGAGAGGTACAGGTAGTAGAACTGAGTATTATCATCAACAACATAATAATGCAGGCCAAAGCAGCTGATAAGCTCACCTAGAGAGGAAGTGTACAGAGTAAAGAGAAGGGAACCAAGAACAAAACTTGGTAGTGGAAAAGGTAGGAGGACAGCCAGGAGAAAGCAGTGCCTAGCAGACCAAGTGAGTGAAGAATTGGCAGGAGAGGAGTGGGGTCCACAAAGTCAAAAGTGTCAGAGTGGAATGGAGAATGAGCAAAGAGGAATGGCCCTAGGATTTGGCAGGAAGAAGGACATTACAGTCTTTAGTGAAGGCAGTTTCTGTAAAGCCAAGCTAGACCGAAGTGGATCTAGCAGGGAGTGGGAGGAAAAAAAGGTGGTAAGCCTGTTGTAGACAATCTGCTCAAATAGCTTGGAAGCAGGAGAAGGGAGAAGAGAGATGGGGCAGTAATTAGACAGCACGTCAGAGTCAAGGGCAGGTTTTTTAAGTATGGGAGAGAGAAGGACATACATGAATACAGTGGGAATGACGCCTGATGAGAGAGAAAATGTGAAGAGATGGGCAAGATAGGAAGGGGGTGACAGGGAGCAGAGGAAGCTGTGCTCCCTGTCATAGGTGTTTCTATCATGGGTGCAATGTGTGCTGTGCACATGGGCTCCTGGGTTCAGGGAGACCCACACTGCACACGCTGCACCCATATTGTTTTAATACTCACCTTTCCAAAGTCTCACGATGGACGCTGCAGCAGCCAGGGCAAAAAATCACTCCCAAAATTGCCACTGCGCATGCGCAGTAAAAAATTAGGGGCACATTTACTAAGATGGGAGTTCTATTTAAGATGGGATGTTGCCTATAGAAACCAATCAGATTCTACTTCTCATTTATCTAGCACCTTCTAGAATGTAATACTTGGAATCTGATTGGTTGCTATGGGCAACATCCCATCTTAAATAGAACTCCCATCTTAGTAAATTTACCCATTAGTCTCCGGACCATGGCGGGCACCATGTTTCAGGAGACCTGCACATGCGCAGAAGACCCTAGTACAGTACCGGAGCATAGGACAGTAGAGAGCCTGGATGGGCACAGGAACTTTTCAAGGGGTGTGGACTAATACCAGGAGGCGTGGTCAAGCACCCTTAGAAAAAAAACAGAAAGAATTGTATTTTAAGCGCCATCTGTCAGCATCCGGAGTCTTACCTCCGGTTCTGGTCCCTGCAGACTTCCTGTTAGCTGGCTGGTGTCGCTGCGGCGGATAGTAGCTGCGGCAGCGAGGTCCTCCAGTGCGGCAGCGAGGTCCTCCGGTGCGGCTGCCAGGTGTCTGGAGGCCAGGGTCCAGGTCCTGGAGAGCAGAGCATGGCAGCAGTGGGTGTCTGTTTCCTAGTATTCTGTTGCTGGAGTGCGGCGTCTGGGAGGCTGAGGCCTGAGGTAGTGGCTGTGTGCTGGTTCTACATGTGTCCTCTGTGCGGGGGGCTGCCATGTTGGAGACCCAGCCAAGCCAATATGTATTCCAGTTCGCATCCAGCCAATCCGGTGCAGTCTTCCCTTAGAAAAGGGGATGAGGCTTAGTCATGGTGCCAGTGCTTCAAGTTACTTGCTGCTGTAAGGCGCTCAAGCTCTGTGCTCCCAGGTTAACCCCTGGTATACTGGTTCTGTTGTGGCCGCCCGGTGGTCAGTTCTGTTATTGCAATCCTTTGTTCCCAGTCTACCTGCTCTTGCGGTTTAACCGCTGGGTCCTCTATCTGGTAGAGGGTCTCCGTTTGCTGGCGGTGCTCACAGCGATCATCTCTTCAACATCGTTCTTCAAGTCATCTCTTCATTCAGTGTTCTTCAGCATCGTTTACAAATCACAAGTCATCTCTTCATTCAGAGTTCTTCAGCATCGTTTACAAATCACAAGTCATCTCTTCATTCAGAGTTCTTCAGCATCATTTACAAATCACAAGTCACTTCTTCATTCAGTATTCTTCAGCATCGTTTACAAGTCACAAACATTTCGTCTTTCAGAATTCACTCAGACTTATCTCCTAGTTGTTGTGTATGATTGCGGTCTCAGTAAAGCTGAATTAAACTTTCTTCAGAGTATAGTTCTCATTCATTGTCCTCATTGCCTACCCCTCTACATCTTCGGGCCTAAGTCTTCAATCCATGAGTAAGAACTACATTCAGCCACCTCGTTTCCTTCCTTTGCCGATAGCTGCTCCCTCAGTCAATTGTCAGTCATCAGATCCTCAACTCAAGCCGAGCATGACACCATCATGACCACTCTCCAGCCCAGCACACAGCAGTGTCTGCTGGGCTGAGAAGAGCTGCAGCCAGTTAAGGGGGAGGAAGCTCGGGGCCCCCTCTGGGTCCCTCCATCCGACCTGTGCCCGGGTAATTTGTACCTTCTCCCCCGTCTCTCAGCACCACTGCCGGAGCCTACAGCTGTGTGGAAAGGAGAGGGCCCACCTGGAATCTGCACACAGGCCTCATCCACTCTCAAAATTGCCCTGTTCCCTGTGATTGTAAAATTTTAAGGCAATTTCAACCTAAACATATAGTCTATATCAGGGGCGTAAGTTCATACCATGCACCCGGAGACATAGTAGTCGGTGGTGCCACCCGTCTAACTCCCCTACCCCTGCAGAAGCACAGTATTCTGCTAGTTTTGGATAATGTCCAGCCACTTCCGCCTATTTCTCTGGGAAGGGAGCAGTGAGATTGCAGTGGGAGGGTGGGAACACTTGGCTGGAGAAAGAGTACACTGGCTGAATGAGGGGGGACGTCGCCTGTAACTGGACTGTTTTGGAGGTTCTCTCTTCTTTCCAAGGGGCATTTAGATGGGGAAGTGGGCCGATTGGGGATGGAAGGGGGGATAGACTAAGAGACTGGGATGGGGGTCAGTAATGGTGGGGGACACTGGGCTAGAGAAGGTCAGACACTGGGATGTGAGCAGCGACCTGCCGCTGTTCCATTTCTGCCTGGCCCCACACACTGGCTGCAGCACCGCACACTCACACAGTAGCCTCCTGAGCAGCCCTATTGCTATGGCTGGTGTTACTGGGATCTGGGAGATATGATATCATAAGGTGCGGGATGCATGATGCATCACATTTTGAATGTGGAGGCAGAGCCTCTCTTCAGCTTTATCTCTTGTGGCGCCCAGGGAGAAAAAATATGGGCGTGGTTTCAGTGAAGGGGCGTGTTCAGTTATACCCCCTGTAGCTGTGCCCTCAGCAGTTGTGCCCCCAGTACTGTGCACCCTGTACTGTGCCCCCAATGCTGTGCCCCCTGTACTGTGCCCCCAGTAGCGCCGATCACCAAAAAAAAAAATACTCACAATCCCCGCTCTTGCTTCCCGACTATTGCTGTCCTCCATCTCTGGCCGCCGGTGCCGCTCCTCAGATCTATGTGAGAGACGTCATGACGTCTCTCCCATAGCACAGCATAGACACTAGAGGTCAATTATGACTCCTAGCATCTATGTGCTGGCTCCACAATGCCGTGCGGTGCATGATGCTGTCATCATGCACAGCGCAGCACCTGACAGCACCACCAGTAGCGGATCTTGCCATGGCGGTGGCGCCCTCCCAACGGTGGCGGCGCCCTCCCGGGCAAAAATCATGTGTGCCCGTAGCAAGATCCACTACAGAACTCAATGGCACAAATATAAAATCTGAGAGCTTTCCCAATAATCTGAAAGCTGCTTTCAGTATTAAACTAGGTTGGTGGAATATATACATCAAGAAAATAAGTATTTACTTACCGATAATTCTATTTCTCGTAGTCCGTAGTGGATGCTGGGAACTCCGTAAGGACCATAGGGAATAGCGGCTCCGCAGGAGACTGGGCACAAAAGTAAAGCTTTAGGACTACCTGGTGTGCACTGGCTCCTCCCCCTATGACCCTCCTCCAAGCCTCAGTTAGGATACTGTGCCCGGACGAGCGTACACAATAAGGAAGGATTTTGAATCCCGGGTAAGACTCATACCAGCCACACCAATCACACCGTACAACCTGTGATCTGAACCCAGTTAACAGCATGATAACAGCGGAGCCTCTGAAAAGATGGCTCACAACAACAAAAACCCGATTTTTGTAACAGCAACTATGTACAAGTATTGCAGACAATCCGCACTTGGGATGGGCGCCCAGCATCCACTACGGACTACGAGAAATAGAATTATCGGTAAGTAAATTCTTATTTTCTCTGACGTCCTAGTGGATGCTGGGAACTCCGTAAGGACCATGGGGATTATACCAAAGCTACCAAACGGGCGGGAGAGTGCGGATGACTCTGCAGCACCGAATGAGAGAACTCCAGGTCCTCCTCAGCCAGGGTATCAAATTTGTAGAATTTAGCAAACGTGTTTGCCCCTGACCAAGTAGCTGCTCGGCAAAGTTGTAAAGCCGAGACCCCTCGGGCAGCCGCCCAAGATGAGCCCACCTTCCTTGTGGAATGGGCTTTTACAGATTTAGGCTGTGGCAGGCCTGCCACAGAATGTGCAAGCTGAATTGTACTACAAATCCAACGAGCAATAGTCTGCTTAGAAGCAGGAGCACCCAGCTTGTTGGGTGCATACAGGATAAACAGCGAGTCAGATTTTCTGACTCCAGCCGTCCTGGAAACATATATTTTCAGGGCCCTGACTACATCCAGCAACTTGGAGTCCTCCAAGTCCCTAGTAGCCGCAGGTACCACAATAGGCTGGTTCAGGTGAAACGCTGAAACAACCTTAGGGAGAAATTGAGGACGAGTCCTCCATTCTGCCCTGTCCGTATGAAAAATTAGGTAAGGGCTTTTATAGAATAAAGCCGCCAATTCTGACACACGCCTGGCCGAAGCCAGGGCCAACAGCATTTCCACTTTCCATGTGAGATATTTTAAGTCCACAGTGGTGAGTGGTTCAAACCAATGTGATTTTAGGAACCCCAAAACTACATTGAGATCCCAAGGTGCCACTGGAGGCACAAAAGGAGGCTGTATATGCAGTACCCCCTTGACAAACGTCTGAACTTCAGGAACTGAAGCCAGTTCTTTCTGGAAGAAAATCGACAGTGCCGAAATTTGAACCTTAATGGACCCTAATTTTAGGCCCATAGACAGTCCTGTTTGCAGGAAATGCAGGAAACGACCCAGTTGAAATTCCTCTGTAGGGGCCTTCCTGGCCTCGCACCACGCAACATATTTACGCCAAATACGGTGATAATGTTGTGCGGTTACATCCTTCCTGGCTTTGATCAGGGTAGGGATGACTTCATCCGGAATGCCTTTTTCCTTCAGGATCCGGCGTTCAACCGCCATGCCGTCAAACGCAGTCGCGGTAAGTCTTGGAACAGACAGGGTCCCTGCTGGAGCAGGTCCCTTCTTAGAGGTAGAGGCCACGGGTCCTCTGTGAGCATCTCTTGAAGTTCCGGGTACCAAGTCCTTCTTGGCCAATCCGGAGCCACGAGTATAGTTCTTACTCCTCTCCGTCTTATAATTCTCAGTACCTTGGGTATGAGAGGCAGAGGAGGGAACACATACACTGACTGGTACACCCATGGTGTTACCAGAGCGTCCACAGCTATTGCCTGAGGGTCCTTGACCTGGCGCAATACCTGTCTAGTTTTTTGTCCACCTTTGGTTTTTCCCAACGGTTCACAATCATGTGGAAGACTTCTGGATGAAGTCCCCACTCTCCCGGGTGGAGGTCGTGCCTGCTGAGGAAGTCTGCTTCCCAGTTGTCCACTCCCGGAATGAACACTGCTGACAGTGCTATCACATGATTTTCCGCCCAGCGAAGAATCCTTGCAGCTTCTGCCATTGCCCTCCTGCTTCTTGTGCCGCCCTGTCTGTTTACGTGGGCGACTGCCGTGATGTTGTCTGACTGGATCAGCACCGGCTGACCTTGAAGCAGAGGTCTTGCTAGGCTTAGAGCATTGTAGATGGCCCTTAGCTCCAGGATATTTATGTGAAGTGATGTCTCCAGGCTTGACCACAAGCCCTGGAAATTTCTTCCCTGTGTGACTGCTCCCCAGCCTCTCAGGCTGGCATCCGTGGTCACCAGGACCCAGTCCTGAATGCCGAATCTGCGGCCCTCTAGAAGATGAGCACTCTGCAACCACCACAGGAGAGACACCCTTGTCTTTGGTGACAAGATTATCCGCTGATGCATCTGAAGATGCGACCCGGACCATTTGTCTAGCAGATCCCACTGGAAGGTTCTTGCGTGGAATCTGCCGAATGGGATTGCTTTGTAGGAAGCCACCATTTTTCCCAGGACCCTTGTGCATTGATGCACTGTGACTTGGCCTGGTTTTAGGAGATTTCTGACTAGCTCGGATAACTCCCTGGCTTTCTCCTCCGGGAGAAAAACCTTTTTCTGGACTGTGTCCAGGATCATCCCTAGGAATAGAAGGCGTGTCGTCGGGATCAGCTGCGATTTTGGAATATTGAGAATCCAACCGTGCTGCCGCAACACTATCTGAGATAGTGCTACCCCGACTTCCAACTGTTCTGTAGGTAAGCATCTTTGATGTCCAGAGACACCATATAATCCCCTTCTTCCAGGTTTGCAATCACTGCTCTGAGTGACTCCATCTTGAATTTGAACCTCTGTATGTAAGTGTTTCAAGGATTTTAGATTTAAAATTGGTCTCACCGAGCTTCGGTACCACAAACAGTGTGGAATAATACCCCTTTCCCTGTTGCAGGAGGGGTACCTTGATTATCACCTGCTGGGAATACAGCTTGTGAATGGCTTGCAATACTGCCTCCCTGTCTGAGGGAGACGTCGGTAAAGCAGACTTCAGGAAACGGCGAGGGGGAGACGTCTCGAATTCCAATTTGTACCCCTGAGATACCACCTGAAGGATCCAGGGGTCCACTTGCGAGTGGGCCCACTGCGCGCTGAACTTCTTGAGACGGGCCCCCACCGTGCCTGAGTCCGCTTGTAAAGCTCCAGCGTCATGCTGAGGACTTTGTGGAGGCGGGAGAGGGCTTCTGTTCCTGGGAACTGGCTGTGTGCTGCTGCCTTTTTCCTCTCCCTCTGCCACGGGGCAGAAATGAGGAGCCTTTTGCCCGCTTGCCCTTATGGGGCCGAAAGGACTGCGCCTGATAATACGGCGTCTTCTTATGTTGAGAGGCTACCTGGGGTAAAAATGTGGATTTTCCAGCAGTTGCCGTGGCTACCAGGTCTGATAGACCTACCCCAAATAACTCCTCCCCCTTATAAGGCAATACTTCCATGTGCCTTTTGGAATCCGCATCACCTGACCACTGCTGCGTCCATAACCCTCTTCTTGCAGAAATGGACAGCGCGCTAACTCTTGATGCCAGTCGGCAAATATCCCTCTGCGCATCACGCATATATAAAAATGCATCTTTTAAATGCTCTATAGTCAGTAATATACTGTCCCTATCTAGGGTATCAATATTTTCAGTCAGGGAATCCGACCACGCCACCCCAGCACTGCACATCCAGGCTGAGGCGATTGCCGGTCGCAGTATAACACCCGTGTGAGTGTATATACATTTTAGGATATTCTCCTGCTTTCTGTCGGCAGGTTCCTTTAGGGCGGCCGTATCAGGAGAGGGTAGTGCCACCTGTTTAGACAAGCGTGTGAGCGCTTTATCCACCCTAGGGGGTGTTTCCCAACGTGCCCTATCCTCTGGCGGGAAAGGGTATGATGCCAATAACCTTTTAGGAATTATCAGTTTTTTATCGGGGGAAACCCACGCCTCATCACACACTTCATTTAATTCCTCGGATACAGGAAAAACTACAGGCAGTTTTTTCTCACCAAACATAATACCCTTTTTAGTGGTACTTGTATTATCAGAAATATGCAAAACATTTTTCATTGCCTCAATCATGTAACGTGTGGCCCTACTGGAAGTTACATTTGTCTCATCATCGTCGACACTGGAGTCAGTATCCGTGTCTGTGTCTGCCATCTGAGGTAACGGGCATTTTAGAGCCCCTGATGGCGTTTGAGACCCCTGGACAGGCACAAGCTGAGTAGCCGGCTGTCTCATATCGTCAACTGTCTTTCGTAAAGAGCTGACATTGTCACGCAATTCCTTCCATAAGCTCATCCACTCAGGTGTCGACTCCCTAGGGGGTGACAACTCTATTATAGGCAATTGCTCCGCCTCCATCTCATTTTCCTCCTCAAACATGTCGACACAATCGTACCGACACACCGCACACACACAGGGAATGCTCTGATAGAGGACAGGACCCCACTAGCCCTTTGGGGAGACAGAGGGAGAGTATGCCAGCACACACCAGAGCGCTATATATAGACAGGAATACCACTATATAACGTGCTTTTCCCTTTATAGCTGCTGTTATTATCAAAACTGCGCCAAATTAGTGCCCCCCCTCTCTTTTTTACCCTTTCTGTAGTGCAGGACTGCAGGGGAGAGTCAGGGAGACGTCCTTCCAGCGGAGCTGTGATGGAAAATGGCGCCCGTGTGCTGAGGAGATAGGCTCCGCCCCCTTCTCGGCGGCCTTTTCTCCCGCTTTTTGGTGAATTCTGGCAGGGGTTAAAATACATCCATATAGCCCTGGGGGTTATATGTGGTGTATTTTCGCCAGCCAAGGTGTTTTACATTGCTGCTCAGGGCGCCCCCCCCTAGCGCCCTGCACCCTCAGTGACCGGAGTGTGAAGTGTGCCTGAGGAGCAATGGCGCACAGCTGCAGTGCTGTGCGCTACCTTGTTGAAGACTGATGTCTTCTGCCGCCGATTTTTCCGGACCTCTTCTTGCTTCTGGCTCTGTAAGGGGGCCGGCGGCGCGGCTCTGGGACCGGACTCCGAGGCTGGGCCTGTGTTCGGTCCCTCTGGAGCTAATGGTGTCCAGTAGCCTAAGAAGCCCAAGCTGGCTGCAAGCAGGCAGGTTCGCTTCTTCTCCCCTTAGTCCCTCGATGCAGTGAGCCTGTTGCCAGCAGGTCTCACTGAAAATAAAAAACCTAAAACTAAACTTTCACTAAGAAGCTCAGGAGAGCCCCTAGTGTGCACCCTTCTCGGCCGGGCACAAAAATCTAACTGAGGCTTGGAGGAGGGTCATAGGGGGAGGAGCCAGTGCATACCAGGTAGTCCTAAAGCTTTACTTTTGTGCCCAGTCTCCTGCGGAGCCGCTATTCCCCATGGTCCTTACGGAGTTCCCAGCATCCACTAGGACGTCAGAGAAATAAAGCACTATGGGCCTAATTCAGACCTGATCTCTGTGCTGCAAATTTGTAGAGGTCTGCGATCAGTTAGTTGCCGCCCAGGGAGAGTGAAAAACGCATCGTGCAAGTGTGCGAATGCATGTGTACGCCGTGCGAAAATTCCGCCACACAGCCGACAGCTGCAAATCCGTTTGCACCTCCATTACCATCAAATGATTTTTCCAGTCTATGCAGACTGTGCATACTCCTACAGTGCAACAGAATCAGGCTGATCGGGGCCGGAGCTGACGTCACACACCCTCCCAAAAAACGCTTGGGAATGCCTGCTTGTTTGGCGATGCGCTTGTGCATTGCGGTGCATACGCATGCACAGTCATTCGATAATAGGCCGCACAACAGCGATCAGGTCTGAATAGGGCCCTATATAAAGTTGCAGTCTTTTACACATATTAAAAAGGCTGTATACATGAACGTTTAAAACAAATCAAAGCAAATGTTACTTTAAGCTCTCTTTTGATAAAGAAAAATACCTCCCATTTCTGTGCAGCGGATGGGTTACACAGAAACTGTCCCCATGTTACCCTACTCCAGGTGTATTTGTTGTCCATGGTTCTCACTTCATATGTATAGCACTCTTGCCTGCTCTGGTGTGATCTCAGCCAGGCGCTCTCTACGGCCACTGTTTCATAGACAATTAATTCCCTGTTATACACCTGTAGTATTTAGCGCTGCCATCAGCTGTATGCAGGTTCCGTCACAGCACTAACTGAAAGCTGTAGTCAGGCTGAGATAGGGGAGTAGGCTGCCTGACTGTGGTGTCAGCCTTGCAGAACTGGAAGTCAAACTCTCTCATTGGCTCCTTAACTAGATGGCAAGTCATAGCATGAAGCCGGTGGAGTGAGAATGGCGCCTCTCCAGCCTGGCACTGTCTTGCAGTAATGAGTTGCTGACCTCATTTACCGCTTCAAGCCAGCCCTTTGGAACGGGGGACAATGGAGGAGGTGGTGCCAACCTCAGGCCTGGAGCCCAGCGCTAACTGACTCCATTGTCTCCTTAAGTTCTGCCCCTGGTTTATGTAGTTTATATGGTATGTAGACCAAATTAGCCATATTTAGATTTTTTTGTCTGTCTGTTTGTTCCATGTTAACTAAAAAACTACTACATCAAGTTTGATCATATCTCCAGTATTTCCATTTGGTATATATCATGGAATGACAAAGTACATTGTTTCCCAACTTCAGTTCTCAAGGCACACTAACAGTGCAGGTTATGGTGATATCCATGCTTAAGTGCAGATGGTTAAATCCAGTGCTTAAAGTGGTCCTAGGGAGGTGGTGGAACTCACACCCCCCCCACCGCCCGTGTGCAACACACAAAGGGGCGTGGTCTCAAAAAGAAAGGGGCGTGGTCACCCAGTAGTATCCCCAATTCAAATTACGCCACACAGTAGCATAATCCGATTCACATTACACCACATAGTAGTGTCCCTTATTCATGTTATGACACACATTAGTGACCCTTATACAGAAAGCCCACAGTAGTAGCACCCCAAATACACATAATGCCCACAGTAGTAGTGCCCCTTATGCAATGCCCACTGTAATGGTAGTGCCCACAGTGGTAGTGCCCCTTTTGTAGAGCCCATAGTATTGGTGCCCCTTATGCAGTGCCCCCAGTAGTTTTTTTTTATTATTAAACAAATTTCTTTAGAGATTTATTATAGTATTATTCTTTATTTTCTGCTAAGGTGTCTATCTATGAATCTGATGATCTACAATAATATCATGATCATTTATTTTTGGATATCTTTATTCTTGTGCAACATGAGACACAGTGGGGAGAGTGATATCAGATGCTCTCTATTGTGTCCTATGTTTAGACTTGTATATTAGCTAGCTTAATATAGAGCATATTTTGAACTATATGTATGTGTAGGTTATTTATGGTCTAAACTCGCATGCAATATGAAATATGATATATAAAGGTGCCACTTGAAGTAAGATGTGGGGTGTGTAGAGTTTTTCCTAGTTTTTGGGGTCTTGCTTTTACCTGAAAAATGGAATCTAATTTAATCGGTTTTAGTTTTTAAATAGAGGATTATTGTTACACAAAAAAGAATATAATTAAATTTAAATCATAAGCCGATTTTGTGTTTTGAGGTAGATTTTGGTGGGGACAGGGCCACGGTTACGGGGTGTATGGAGTCCTTCCTGGTTTTTGTGGTCTTGTCTTTACCGGAGGGATAAAACTCAATATATTCGGTTTTAGTTTATAAATAAAGGAACATCGATTATACAAAAAGATTAAAAAATAATTAAAATAGAGACTAATTCTGCACTTTAAGCTCTGGTTGGGTTCCATTGGGATTCAATCCTGTGACCTTGTTAGTCGTGGTCTGATTGCTTACCATATAAGCTATGGAGACTCATGTCTGGAATAGAGTTCTATGTTCGTATTATGTGATGCGAGGTCTGTTTAGATCACACCGACTTTCTCTTTGATGCCAAAAAAATGTGATTTATAGATCTTTTTAGTTTATATACCTGTATGAGAAATATATATGTACTAATGAATATTTTAGATATTTCTATTTTTCTTTATTATGATATAAAAATCATTAGGTTTATATATATTTTCTAAACTATTAAGCTGGTGCGCTATTTAGATACAGGTGCACTCTAAATGAATGGGATTCCTTCATTGGTCAAATGGATCTTAAAAACACACTTGTTGTGGGCATCTGTACTAATCTCCTGAGGAAACCGCTCATTACTATAGCGGAGAAACGCGTAGAGGACTCTCCGTTGTGCACTCTGCAAGCTGCAGCCAGCTCATATATACTCCAGCCGCCTCCTGTGTGTACAAGTACTCACCGTGCCGACCAGCCGCGAGGACCGAATGCCGTGATTGCCAGATCCGGCGAATCCTCCCTTGGATCTCTTTGACCGCTAGATTTACTACGGTACCGTTAAAACATCAAAGCAGTTATAGCTTGAAAAACAAACAGCACTTGGTGGATAAAGTTCCGTGACAGCCTGGTCTGGTAATTCCATCCTTAAATGTGCATTGTCTGCATGAATACACTTTATTGTGATCTGAACCGGCACTGAGTACTATAACAAATTATCCTGAAGCTACTAGTACGTTAATTTAACGCTTGTGTATCTGGAGGACATAATAAAGCTGCAGAGCACTGTTTGCATGGACATCATTTACTGCTATCTGAATTGGTATTAAATACTATTACAAACTACCCTTAAGACGTTAGCACGACAATTAACATCTGTGTATCTGGTGGGCATAATACAGCTTCAGAGCATTGTCTGCATAGACACACGTTACTGTTCTTCGAACTGTTACTGATTATTACTACTAATTGTCCTGAAGCTGTCCACACGTTAATTATTGCCTATGCATCTGGAGGACACATTATAGTTACCAGGCTTTAAAAGGATATCCGGATCCATAAAAGAGCTTTGGCCGGCAAAATCTTTGATACCTGTTTCTGTGTCCCATAATTGGAATTCGTTACTACTGGATACAACATTTTTGAGTTCAAAATTAGAGTTATGTGCACAACGATGAGCTTATTGAAGTATCAGCTTTTTTAGATTTCTATTTTGAGGTCTTGTTATATGTATATGTGTTTTTTAAATTGATATTAAATTAATTATTAATTATACTACAACTAGCGCTCCTTATCTTTGTCTATAGTTTACCAAAGATATATATTTCTACTTTAACTGACATCCAGAATGTCTTATAGGAGCTGCAATGTGAATTGAAGTCTTATAATATAATTCATAGATTTTATTCATACAGGTAGCTATATAAAATCTGTTTGTGCGCCCGATTAATTCTTTATATGCGCTCAAATAATACTGAGCGCATCTGAAGAATACTATTATCATCATATTTAGAATTTTTGTCTGTCTGTTTGTTCCATGTTAACTAAAAAACTACTACATCAAGTTTGATCATATCTCCAGTATTCCATTTGGTATATATCATGGAATGACAAAGTACATAGTGTGCCTTGAGAACTGAGGTTGGGAAACAAACAGTGCAGGTTATAGTGATATCCACAAAAAGAAACAGAGAAGGATTGGACTTGAAGTGGCGCACTTAAAAATTAAATTGATACATAAAATATAACTTTTATTAGAGTATATTTGTTAAAAAGACCTGTAGCTGTGAAATATTAAAACCAAAAACATATAAATTGACAAAACAAAGTGTGATATGTGTGAATAAAAACACACACTGTGCTAACTGTGTAGTGCTACACATATATAATATATTATAGGTACTATGACTCTTGAATCAAATTATATGTGTAGTTAGGCTGAGTGCCCAATGGCGCTTTGAAGTTACTGATCAGTTGTACTAGATAGGCTTACTGAGGGTACTGTAAAGTGCAATATTCCAATAGAAAGCTCCCTTCAGTTTGGGCGCTGTGACCCCTCACTTATGTGCAATCATATGCTCGTACAGCTATGAGTCAGTGTTTATCCTCACTAGTGATCTCAATGTAACTAGCTGTTCTCAATCAGTTTACAGCAGGTAATATCTGAAGTCAGTATCACTTTAAGTGAATAATCTGTTTGGGCGCTATGATCCCTCACTTATATGCATTCATATGCTTATACAGCTATGAATCCGTGTTTCTCCTCACTAGTGATCTCAATGTAATTGGCTGTTCTTAATCAATTTACAGCAGATAATAACTGAAGTCAGTGTCACTTTAAGTGAATGATAATTGGTGTACACTTATATGCTTATACAGCTATAGATCAGTGCTTCTCCTCACTAGTGATCTCAATATAGTTAGCTGTTCTCAGTCGATTTACAGCAGGTAATTAATAAAGTCAATATCACTTTAAGTGAGTAATCACAATGTTCATTAGTGATATTGTTAATGAGAGACATTGTAATGTCCAAGAATGCATATAAACTCACAGTTTTCCACAATATTCACTACTATTATACTGTAGTGGAATATAGATCATAGCTGTGAGGCCCAGGGTTTAGTGAGCTGTTTGAGTATTGCACTAATGCCGTACACTGGAACACTCCATCAGCTGTTAATAGCAGTATATCCTAACTGGCTATTTTGTACTTATCAGCTGTGTGATGGAAACCTATATATCAAATAAACAGCATTTCTCAATGTAATTAGCTGTTCTTAATCAATTTAAAGCAGGTAATAACTGAAGTCAGTATCCCTTTAAGTGAATAATCTGTTTGGGCGCTATGACCCCTCACTTATATGCATTCATATGCTTATACAGCTATGAATACGTGTTTCTCCTCACTAGTGATCTCAATGTAATTGGCTGTTCTTAATCAATTTACAGCAGGTAATACCTGAAGTCAATGTCACTTTAAGTGAATGATAATTGATGTTCACTTATATGCTTATACAGCTATAGATCAGTGCTTCTCCCCACTAGTGATCTCAATATAATTAGCTGTTCTCAGTCGATTTACAGCAGGTAATTAATAAAGGCAATATAATTTTAAGTGAGCAATCACAATGTTCATTAGTGATATTGTTAAATTATTTCATCAGCCAAGAAAAATTCTACCTCCAGGTTAGAGGGACAGCGATGGGGACAGCTTGTGCCCCATCGTATGCTAACCTCTACCTGGGGTGGTGGGAGAAGGAACATGTGTTCAACGATGCACTGGAAAAATACACACAACACATTCTATTATACCTATGGTATATAGATGATGTCCTGATCATCTGGGAGGCGGAGGCAACACTTCTGGAAGAATTCATTGCCATCCTGAACTAGAATGATTTGAATTTGAAACTTACTGGTGAAAAAGACCAGAAGGAAATTTACTTTCTTGATCTATGCATTAGGGTAGAGACGGATGGAAAAATCAGCACAGATATCTTTCGGAAAAACCTGCAACTAACAGTATCCTGCATTCCAACAGCTCGCATCTTCCTGCAACCATTAAAGCAATCCCAAAAGGCGAATTACTCAGAACTAAAAGGAACTGTTCTGATGAGAAGACATACCTAACACGTGAGAAACAGGTGTGTGAACGTCTTAAGAAACGTGGGTACAGTAGTAATAAGACCATAAAATCTGCCGTGAATAGCGTTGAATTATACACACGTGAGTCTTTATTGACCCCTAAAATAAAATCTCAGAAAGAAGAACCGGTATGGTATATAGGTACTTTTAGTCCACAGTGGAAAGTAATTAATGGATCTTACAGAAACATTGGCCCATTTTACAGACAGATGAGGTCCTTAGGCAAGTGTTACCCAGTAAAGTGCAGAGCAGCTGGAGGAGATCAAAATATTTACGTGATCTAGTTGTCCAGAGTCACCTCTCAGTTCCCACTAGATCATTATATAACAAAAAAGGATCCTACCTATGCGGCCGATGCAAGGCCTGCAAATACATGACACCCAAACAATATTATACAGATAAATTTGGTAAGAAATGGACTATTCAAAATTTTATCAGTTGTACTACCATGGGTTTTGTATACCATCTCGAATGCCCATGTGGAAAGAGATATATTGGTAAAACCATACGTCCGCTAAAGGTACGGATCCTGGAGCATGCCAACAGCATTAAAAATGCCAAACAAGACGCGAGGAGATTCAAAACATTAACACCAGTGGCCAAACACTTCCTACATTACCATGGATGTGAAACTGGCAGTTTAAAAGCTTTTGGCATGCAAAATATACAACTGGGTATCAGGGGAGGTGACCTTGATAATGAACTGCTCAAATTAGAGACCAAGTTAATCTTCCTCATGGACAGTATGCAACCACTGGGCATGAACGAACACAACAGTTATTTGCCATTCCTCTAGGGGTGCTGAGTGGGATAAGCACCATCACTTACCTTGTGAAGGAAAATTTTGGACATTTTTTGTTACTTTTTGGCTCCCTATCCCTAATTGATGGGGAAGCATAAAGGAAGTTCGTAGGTGTGACATGGGGAAGAATTTTTTGATTAAGGGTTGAGTGGACCTGTTCCCTGATTAAGGGGGTTACAGACCCTTTCATCCCCAAAAGTATGAAGAATACCAATGTATTACACTTCATAAGATCCTGATTTAACATCTTGAAAATTGGACTATTAAAAGACTGTATGTCCTAACCTTGATGTAAATTTTTGCTCTGTGATGAAGATTTATGATTTTATTGATCCCATAGGGTACTTCAGTGTAAATTATCCAGATGGGCCTACGATAAACTAGGTGACAAACAACAAGCAAAACAAATAATCCATATGTGATCCATTGGTTATCTATGTTGGAATAATGAGTATATAGGAGAAATTATACTTACCGTCTTGAACAGATACCTCGAATTTAAAAAGAGACAACTACACCAGGAATAATGGGGACAAGGAGATAAATGCAGATTTGGGAATAATATGGGAAAATACATCTGAGAAAATTAGGGATGTGTACATCCAATCATACTGAGAGGAATAGGTTCCATAGGTTCCTACGATACAAGATAAGGGATGCTACCGTGGGATGAGATAGTAGGTATATTTATATACAACAGGTAGACTCAATATCTCTCAATTATAAAGTGGCTCAACATATTAAATGTATTATAATAATGAGATTGCTGGGAACTACTCCATGAATTATTATTTTGTAGGACCACCTTCATAATATATAAGTGTACAAAATTAGTATGCATATCACATATTTTTAATCACATTTATTTGGAGGGTCACTATTAGATCAAATCATCATTAGAATTTCACCATTTTCAGTTCGCTCACCAGATACTAAACACTCTTGGCCATGAAATATTTACATGACCATTATAAATAACATACAGTCACTATCTTATTTTCACTGTATTAAATTACATTTTGACACAGACACACATAGTATTCCACTCAGCTGTTTTTCTCACATTTTTATTGTTTATTTATTTTCACATTGCACAGTTTGAGGTGTTCATTTTGTTGTTTTTCCTATTATGTGGTTGCCAATGACAACTGTTATACATCACTTTTCCAATACACACTCACCTTACTTACTAAGCCTATTCAAGTCTATCTCTCATACTGGAAACACAGAGTATCTCTTTAATATTACTCTCATGAACCTATTATTATGATTCCATTGGATCTAACCAGTCAGATGACTTGAACCATACCCAGAATCAGAGACACAGATTTAACATTATGTCTATCTCTGGTGCACGTAATTTGGGCTCTCTGATAGGTTAATAGGTGTCACATGATTAGACTGAGCACAGTCCAAATCCCATTAACAGGAGACGCGACGTGATTGGATGGCCCAGTCATGTGACCGGGGATCTGCCCCGCGATTGGTGTATCTGTACTGTTAAATTAGGGCTATTGGAGGCATTCTGGTTAGCCCTGAAAAAACTTAACTGTGAAACACGTGTCGGCGAGTCACACTGTGCTGCTGTGTATAATAACAATGTGCTAAATGTATTGTGTTGTTAGGAATAGAGCGAGATCTATACTAAAGCTGAGCTGGCTATTGTGAAGCCTCATGACACTGATGGAGCTCACAAGCTTTCCTGCACTGAGAGGATGTTTTAACCACATATGACTCAGCAAGCTGCATGTACTAGCAACATTGTAGCAAGACTAAGATACACTGCTTAATGTAGCAGCTGAGACATCTCTACAGCACTGCTTGTTACTTTACAAGTATAGAACAATTATCTAGCAGTGTTTATGTGCTACTCAGGTTAAATGCTGTTTATTTGATATATAGGTTTCCATAACACAGCTGATAATTACAAAACAGCTAGTTAGGATATACTGCTATTAACAGCTGATGGAGTGTTCCAGTGTACGGCATTAGTGCAATACTCAAACAGCTCACTAAACCCTGTGCCTCACAGCTATGATCTATATTCCACTATAATAGTAGTGAATATTGTGGAAAACTGTCAGTTTATATGCATTTTTGGACATTACAGTGTCTCTCATTAACAATATCACTAGTGAACATTGTGATTGCTCACTTAAAATGATATTGCCTTTATTAATTACCTGCTGTAAATCGACTGAGAACAGCTAATTATATTGAGATCACTAGTGGGGAGAAGCACTGATCTATAGCTGTATAAGCATATAAGTGAACAGGGGTGGATTGGGAACAAAAAGCGGCCCTGGAAAAATTTGTACTCGTGGCCCACGTGGGCAGCACCAGATGTGTAAGGTCTAGCCATGGGCCATGGCAGCAGCACCCTCCCCCCAAGACTTTCCAGATAGTGGGCATGTCCAGCATCAAGGGGGAAATTAAAAAGAAATAAAATTAAATATTACGAGCACATTATATGATACACCTTCAGAATTTAGGAAACTATATCATTCTTTAGAAAGATATATTTTCTTGCTTATTACACCAACCGTATCCCAATCACTATTCACTCAATCCTATATGTCAGCCAAGCAGGCAGACAGAGCATACACTAGATCATCTGCAATTACAGGCTAAGTGGCAAAGTAATTTTCATATATGCAAATTATTTTGCATCTTATTCATTATGTCTATAAAAAGGACCACATGTCCTCAAGCAAAACAGGCCCCACGGGTGCGTCGGCCCACCGGGGATCTTCCCTGTAAACCCTATGGCCAATCCGCCTCTGTAAGTGAACATTAATTATCATTCACTTAAAGTGACACTGACTTCAGGTATTACCTGCTGTAAATTGATTAAGAACAGCCAATTACATTGAGATCACTAGTGAGGAGAAACACGGATTCATAGCTGTATAAGCATATGAATGCATATAAATGAGGGGTCATAGCGCCCAAACAGATTATTCACTTAAAGGGATACTGACTTCAGTTATTACCTGCTGTAAATTGATTGAGAACAGCTAATTACATTGAGAAATGCTGTTTATTTGATATATAGGTTTCCATCACACAGCTGATAAGTACAAAATAGCCAGTTAGGATATACTGCTATTAACAGCTGATGGAGTGTTCCAGTGTACGGCATTAGTGCAATACTCAAACAGCTCACTAAACCCTGGGCCTCACAGCTATGATCTATATTCCACTATAATAGTAGTGAATATTGTGGAAAACTGAGTTTATATGCATTCTTGGACATTACAGTGTCTCTCATTAACAATATCACTAATGAACATTGTGATTACTCACTTAAAGTGATATTGACTTTATTAATTACCTGCTGTAAATCGACTGAGAACAGCTAACTATATTGAGATCACTAGTGAGAAGCACTGATCTATAGCTGTATAAGCATATAAGTAAACACCAATTATCATTCACTTAAAGTGACACTGACTTCAGTTATTATCTGCTGTAAATTGATTAAGAACAGCCAATTACATTGAGATCACTAGTGAGGAGAAACACGGATTCATAGCTGTATAAGCATATGAATGCATATAAGTGAGGGATCATAGCGCCCAAACAGATTATTCACTTAAAGTGATACTGACTTCAGATATTACCTGCTGTAAACTGATTGAGAACAGCTAGTTACATTGAGATCACTAGTGAGGATAAACACTGACTCATAGCTGTACAAGCATATGATTGCACATAAGTGAGGGGTCACAGCGCCCAAACTGAAGGGAGCTTTCTATTGGAATATTGCACTTTACAGTACCCTCAGTAAGCCTATCTAGTACAACTGATCAGTGACTTCAAAGCGCCATTGGGCACTCAGCCTAACAACACATATAATTTGATTCAAGGGTCATAGTACCTATAATATATTATATATGTGTAGCACTACACAGTTAGCACAGTGTGTGTTTTTATTCACACATATAACACTTTGTTTTGTCAATTTATATGTTTTTGGTTTTAATATTTCACAGCTACAGGTCTTTTTAACAAATATACTCTAATAAAAGTTATATTTTATGTATCAATTTAATGTTTAAGTGCGCCACTTCAAGTCCAATCCTTCTCTGTTTCTTTTTGTGCATAACTATATATTGGCAACAATATATTCAGTGGCAGCACCCCCTATATAATTCAAATATCTGATATAGAATATAACTAGGGGTTTCTTTTGTTCTAATTTGGAACTTTTCTATAATATGCTAGTGCAGTAGGATCCCTTTCCCTTTCCCTGCTAACGTATATATAGTGATATCCATGCTTAAGTGCTGCAGATGGTTAAATCCAGTGCTTAAAGTGGTCCTAGGAAGGTCGTGGAACTCACACCCCCCCCCCACCGCCCGTGTGCACCACACAAAGGGGCGTGGTCTCAAAAAGAAAGGGGCGTGTTCACCCAGTAGTATCCCCAATTCAAATTACGCCACACAGTAGCATAATCCGATTCACATTACACCACATAGTAGTGTCCCTTATTCATGTTATGACACACATTAGTGACCCTTATACAGAAAGCCCACAGTAGTAGCACCCCAAATACACATAATGCCCACAGTAGTAGTGCCCCTTATGCAATGCCCACTGTAATGGTAGTGCCCACAGTGGTAGTGCCCCTTTTGTAGAGCCCATAGTATTGGTGCCCCTTATGCAGTGCCCCCAGTAGTAGTGCTCCTTATTTCCCCAGAAGTGATGCCCCTTATGAAGTGGACCTTATGCAATGCCCTCATTAGTAGTGCCCCCATGTAGTTATAGCCCCATGTAGTATTGCCCCAAGTAGCTATGCCCCATTTAGTTATGCTCCCAGTAGATATGCCCCCTTTAGTTTTGCCCCTTCTAGATATGCCCCCTTAGTTATGCCCCTTGTAGATATGCCCCCTTAAGTTTTGACCCTGTAGATATGCCCTCTTTAGTTATGTCCCCAGTAGATATGCCCCTTGTAGATATCCCCCCCCTTAGTTTGCCCCCAGCAGATATGACACATTTAGTTTTGCCCCCTGTAGATATGGCCCCTTTACAGTATGCCCCTTTAGTTTTGGCCCCTGTAGATATGCCCCCAGTAGATATGCTCCCCTTTAGTTTTGCCACTGTAAATATGCCCCCAGTAGATATGTTCCCCTTTAGTTTTGCCACTGTAAATATGCCCCCAGTAGTTATGTCACCTTTAGATATGTCCCCTTTAGTTTTACCCCATGTAGATATGCCCCCTTTGTTTTTCCCCCTGTAGATATGCCCCCAGTAGTTATAGCCCCTTTAGGTATGCCCCTTGTAGGTATGCCCCCTTTAGTTATGCCCCTTGTAGCTATGCCCCCTTTAGTAGTGCCCCTTGTAGGTATGCCCCCTTTAGTAGTACCCCTTGCAGGTATGCCCCCTTTAGTTATGTCCCTTGTAGGTATGCCCCCTTTAGTAGTGCCCCTTGTAGGTATGCCCCCTTAGTTATGCCCCTTGTAGGTATGCCCTCTTTAGTAGTGCCCCTTGTAGCTATGCCCCCTTTAGTTATGCCCCCTTTAGTTATGCCCCTTGTGGCTATACCCTCTTTAGTAGTGCCGCTTACACACAAAAAATATAAGATTTTACACTTACCGGTAAATCTATTTCTCGTAGTCCGTAGAGGATGCTGGGACTCCGTAAGGACCATGGGGAATAGACAGGCTCCGCAGGAGACATGGGCACTTTAAGAAAGACTTTAGACTCTGGGTGTGCACTGGCTCCTCCCTCTATGCCCCTCCTCCAGACCTCAGTTAGAGAAACTGTTGTTATGACTACTAAGCTTCTGTGTGTGCACATGCAGGAGGAACCTGAAATGAGGTCAGCTGAAGCCAGGTGAAAATTAAACAAGGTTTATTGCAGTGAAAGAACCAGTAAGATATCAGCATACAGAGAATGGGTCCTTGATAAACATGGAACAGAATGCAGTATATTTCCGGATAATAGTAATGGCTTGATATTTAACAGGGAGTATGATTATGCTTGAATTTAGATAGAGTCCAGATTAATTGCAGAGGTGAAAATGAACATGAAGAAATCCAGGTTTAAACAAAGCAGAGGGAAAATAACATACCAAAATGAAGTAACCAGGCTGGGGTGGAAACAGACTGCAAATAATAATTCAGGAATGCAGATATTGCTCCAGCAGGGCAAGAAGTTTCATAACAAGGCATAGGTGAAACCAGGCTCCAGGAAATGTCTCAGAGATGCAGGTATGGCAGAAGCAGGACAGGATAACTGGAGAGAGCCGAGTCACAATCCACATGGAACCACAATGATCTGCACATGAATGCTGGCGAGCTGGAGCTAAATAGCAGCACAAGGTGTTGGCCACAGCTGCTCACAATCAGGTAATGAACCTGCAGGGACAGAGTGCGCAACTGCCATTCAGACCTAAGGCAGCAAGTGAAACCCCTAGAGGCAGGAATGAGATAATGCAAGGCAACACAAACACACAGACATTCCTAACATTATCCCCCCCTTTAACAGGCGGATTCCAGACGCCTAAAAGTTCACCTTCTCTTCTTTTTTCCTCTCCTCTTTTTGGGTTGCCTAGACCTATTTGAAGGTGTCACAAAGACTCTACTCGGCAGTACAGGTCCATCAATTATAAGTCTAGGATCCTCCAGAAGCTCGCTCTCAGAATCAGAGCCACAACCCAATGGCAGTAGTGACCCCTTATTTTCTTGGATCGTATCAAGAGCGGATGGTAAATTTGTAGAAGCCAAACTTGCCGAGCAATCTGCGTGAACACCTAAAAATACGTGCCCACATCTCAAAAACTGAGGGTGCTGGCCACGCTGCAAAGGCAGGTTCTCAGATGGGCACACTTTAACAGATTCATCCAGGAGAGCGAGGACAGTTGGTGGACTGAATCTTTCGGACACTGCCTTGAGGAAAGCGGGCAAATCTTGTAAAACAGGATCTTCCGCATCTATAAGACCATTTACCCACTTCAAGGCCCTCCCTCTGAACCTCATACATATGTTAGCAATGATATCAATAGGGGAAAAGTCATCAAAACTCAGATAATACTTGAAGAGAGCTAAACACTGAGAGATATCTCCATCAAAGTAAGGCAGTTCCTCAACGACACGGCTTTCCTAATTAGATTTTACATCATGGAGGATAGACAACCGTGGCCTCTCAGACAAGATGGACTCTTCTTGCATCTTAGACAGGGAAGTCTCAGATGGCCCCGGCTGGGCAGACACCTCGGGCAAATCTTGGATCTCGGGCATGGCAGGCACCTCTATCTGGTGCTGGACAGGCGGAGCCCCCTCCTGGGGCTGGACAGGCAGAGCCCCCTCCTGGGGCTGGACAGGCAGAGCCCCCTCCTGGGGCTGGACAGGCAGAGCCCCCTCCTGGGGCTGGACGGGCCTTGGCACGACCTCTGGCAAGGCAGACACCTCTCGGACCTCTGGCAAGGCGGACACCTCTCGGACCTCTGGCAAGGCGGACACCTCTCAGACCTCTGGCTAGGCAGACACCTCTCGGACCTCTGGCAAGGCGGACACCTCTCGGACCTCTTGCAAGGCAGACTTGGATGACTGAGTGACCCTGAAAGACAAAATTACATTTGGACTGACCATTGACACGGCAGTCCTTATTTGCCCAATAGACGGAAAAACAGCATCCTCATGCCGTGAAGCAAGGGCAACAGAGACCTCATGCCGTGAGGCAAGGGCAACAGAGACCTCATGCCATGAGGCAAGGGCAACAGAGACCTCATGCCATGAGGCAAGGGCAACAGAGACCTCATGCCGTGAGGCAAGGGCAACAGGGACCTCATGCCGTGAGGCAAGGGCAACAGGGACCTCATGCCATGAGGCAAGGGCAGCAGGGACCTCATGCACAAAGGCAAGGGCAGCAGGCACCTCATGCCCGAAGGCAAGGGCAGCAGGGACCTCATGCCCGAAGGCAAGGGCAGTAGAGTCCTCATGCCCAAAGGCAAGGGCAGTAGAGTCCTCATGCCCAAAGGCAAGGGCAGTAGAGTCCTCATGCCCAAAGGCAAGGGCAGTAGAGTCCTCATGCCCAAAGGCAAGGGCAGTAGAGTCCTCATGCACAAAGGCAAGGGCAGTAGAGTCCTCATGCACAAAGGCAAGGGCAGCAGGGCCGGACTCCGCCCCTGGGGTCGCTGGGCCAGACACCCCTCCTGGGGTCGCTTGGTCGGACACCCCTCCTGGGGTCGCTTGGCCGGACACCCCTCCTTTTGAAATTTGAGTGCCACAATGGCATAACTGAGCAGAATTAGGCGCTTTGGCAGACTGAAGAAAGACCTTTTTGGGTTTGCGAGCAGGACATAATTAAATAAAATGTCCAGACCTGCCGCAATAAAAACAAAGTTTTTTGTCCCTTCTGTGTCTTTTCTCTTCCTCAGAGAGGCTGGGTCGTGGAAAACTCCAGAACTTGCCTTTGCTTGGAATTGGAAAACAGCGGCCAGAATTGAGAGCACCAGACTCGTAATTTTCCCTTTTCCCCTGCGTCTCCTTAAAGGGATCTGGTGATCTTATTGAAAATTCAGGCAGAGCAGACAGTATCTCGGAAGACAGGGTTTGTATATTCTCCAGTTTCTCTCGGAAATCCGCTAGCAAAGTAGAATCTACGAACGGCATCAACTGAAGAGGCGGAATTTTTTTGAAGTGAAGCCATTTTATAAAATTCAGCTATTACCTCCAACTCCTGCACATGTTTATTGGGCAGATCATTCTGTTATGACTACTAAGCTTCTGTGTGTGCACATGCAGGAGGAACCTGAAATGAGGTCAGCTGAAGCCAGGTGAAAATTAAACAAGGTTTATTGCAGTGAAAGAACCAGTAAGATATCAGCATACAGAGAATGGGTCCTTGATAAACATGGAACAGAATGCAGTATTCCCAGATAATAGTAATGGCTTGATATTTAACAGGGAGTATGATTATGCTTGAATTTAGATAGAGTCCAGATTAATTGCAGAGGTGAAGATGAACATGAAGAAATCCAGGCGAATACTGGCGAGCTGGAGCTAAATAGCAGCACAAGGTGTTGGCCACAGCTGCTCACAATCAGGTAATGAACCTGCAGGGACAGAGTGCGCAACTGCCATTCAGACCTAAGGCAGCAAGTGAGACCCCTAGAGGCAGGAATGAGATAATGCAAGGCAACACAAACACACAGACATTCCTAACAACTGTGCCCAGAGGAGATGGACAGTACTAAGAAAGGATTTTTGTTAATCCAAGGGCAAGATTCATACGAGCCACACCAATCACACCGTATAACTTGTGATAAAGTACCCAGTTAACAGTATGAACAAACAACATAGTCTCGGTCCAAACCGATGAACTATAATATAACCCTTATGTAAGCAATAACTATATACAAGTCTTGCAGAAGAAGTCCGCACTTGGGACGGGCGCCCAGCATCCTCTACGGACTACGAGAAATAGATTTACCAGTAAGTGTAAAATCTTATTTTCTCTAACGTCCTAGAGGATGCTGGGACTCCGTCCCAAAGCTCCCAAACAGGCGGGATGATTCTGCAGCACCGATTGAGCAAACAGGAGGTCCTCCTCAGCCAGGGTATCAAACTTATAGAACTTTGCAAAAGTGTTTGACCCCAACCAAGTAGCAGCTCGGCACAGCTGTAGTGCCGAGAACCCTCGGCAGCCGCCCAAGACGAGCCCACCTTCCTAGTGGAATGGGCCTTAACCAATTTCGGTAACGGCAATCCTGCCATAGAATGCGCCTGCTGAATCGTGTCACAGATCCAGCGAGCAATAGTCTGCTTTGAAGCAGGGCCGCCAACCTTGTTGGCTGCATACAGGACAAACAGTGCTTCTGTTTTTCTGATCCTAGCCGTTCTGGCCATGTAGATTTTCAAAGCCCTGACCAAATCAAGGGACTCGGAATCCTCTAAGTCACGTGTAGCCACAGGCACGACAATAGGTTGGTTCATATGAAAGGATGAGACCACCTTAGGTAGGAATTGAGGACGGGTCCGCAACTCCGCTCTATCCATATGGAAAACCAGATAGGGGCTTTTATGTGATAAAGCCGCCAATTCCGAAACTCGCCTAGCCGAAGCCAAGGCTAACAACATGACCACCTTCCAAGTGAGATATTTCAACTCCACTGTATTAAGTGGTTCAAACCAATGTGACTTAAGGAAACTTAACACCACGTTAAAGTCCCAAGGCGCCACCGGAGGTACAAAAGGAGGCTGAATATGCAGTACTCCCTTCACAAAAGTCTGTACTTCAGGTCAGGGGCGTAAGTTCATACCAGACGCCCGGAGGCAAAATAGATGGTGCCCCCCTACTCCCCCCCACCAAAATAGATGATGGTGCCCCCCCTGACCTGTATGACGTTAGGTGCAGCAACCGGAGCTGGTAATAAGTGAGCGGCTCCTTAAGGGCTATTTCACACAGGGCAGTTTTTACTGGCCGGCAAGAAGCCGCCTGTTTTTTTGGCCGTGATCAGTGACTTTCACACACAATAGCTTTTTGCCGTGTTGAAAGTTGTGAGCGTGCGCAGCAGCAGCCACCGCAGCATTAGCAGCAGCCAGATGGGAGTGATACGTGAAGGCGGCTGTAACACGGCGGCCACCCCGTGTTCAGGCATTGGGTGGAAGGCCTAATGTAGTTGTTCCTTCCACTTGAACAAAACAAAGGTAAAAAGCTGTCCGATTTATGGCTGGACAGCCAAAACCGCCCTGTGTGAAACAACTCTAAAAATGTCCCGTCTCCCATTTCCATAGTCCATGCCGGTCAAAATTATTATAGGATGATGGTAGCTGTGAGCATGCTGGTGGTGAGTAATATGCACTGTCCTATCCCATCTCCATGGTCTGGACAAGCCAAGCTCAAACAGGTATATACATAGACAGCCACATATATACATAGCCATATATAAACACACACAACCACATATATACATATACACAGCCACATATATACATATAATATACACAAACAACCACATATACATACACACACACACACATAAAACATATACACAGCCACATATATACATATGTGCGCACACAATCACAACTATACACATAGCCACATATACTCTCTTTCTGTCCCCGCACTGTCAGCCTTCCCTGTCAATCCCTTCTCCTCACCCATTACTCCTCGTGCAGACACCGCTGCCACTCTTGGACATGCCGCTGCATGCAGGAGCTATCTAGCCGGGGAGTCTGGCGCGGGATCCACGCAGCCAGGGCATCCGTAAGCGTAAGTCAGGGAACCAAGTGCAGGGGTTGGAGCGGGCAGCCGGGTTGTCAGGGGACGGGGCCATGCTGCTGGGTTGTCAGGGCCCAGGAGGCGGACACACAGCCGGCAAACACCGCCTCCACTTACACTAAATTAAATGCCGCTAGTGAGCATATACTGCACGCTCACTGTAAGTGACTGGCGCGTAGTGATGGATGTGAACCAGAGGCAATGGAGAAGGTGCCCCCTTCACTGCTGGAGCCCGGCGGCAACCGACTCCACTGCCTCCGGGACTTCCGCCACTGCTTCAGGTAAAGAGGCCAATTCCTTTTGAAAGAAAATGGATAAGGCCGAAATCTGAACTTTAATGGAGCCTAATTTTAGGCCCAAATTCACTCCAGTTTGTAGGAAGTGAAGAAAACGGCCTAGATGGAATTCTTCCATAGGAGCATTCTTGGCCTCACACCAAGAAACATATTTTCGCCATATTCGGTGATAATGTTTAGACGTCACGTCTTTCCTAGCCTTTATTAGCGTAGGAATGACCTCACCCAGAATACCTTTTTCCGCTAGGATCCGGCGTTCAACCGCCATGCCGTCAAACGCAGCCGCGGTAAGTCTTGGAACAGACAGGGACCTTGTTGTAACAGGTCCTGCCTTAGAGGAAGAGGCCACAGATCTTCTGTGAGCATTTCTTGCAGTTCCAGATACCAGGTCCTTCGTGGCCAATCTTGAACAATGAGAATTGATCTCACTCCTCTTCTTCTTATTATCCTCAACACCTTGGGTATGAGAGGAAGAGGAGGAAACACATATACCGACTGGAACACCCACGGTGTCACTAGGGCGTCCACAGCTTCCGCCTGAGGGTCTCTTGACCTGGCGCAATACCCTTGTAGCTTTTTGTTGAGACGGGATGCCATCATGTCTATTTGGGGTAGTCCCCACCGACTTGCAATGTGCGCAAAGACATCCTGATGAAGTCCCCACTCTCCCGGATGCAGATCGTGTCTGCTGAGGAAGTCTGCTTCCCAGTTGTCCACTCCCGGAATGAACACTGCTGACAGAGCGCTTACATGATTCTCCGCCCAGCGAAGAATTCTGGTGGCTTCCGCCATTGCCACTCTGCTCCTTGTGCCGCCTTGGCGGTTTACATGAACTACTGCGGTGATGTTGTCTGACTGGATCAGAACTGGTCGATTGCGAAGTAAGATCTCCGCTTGACGTAGGGCGTTGTATATGGCCCTTAGTTCCAGGATGTTGATGTGAAGACAAGTCTCTTGACTTGACCAAAGTCCTTGGAAAAATCTTCCCTGTGTGACTGCTCCCCAACCTCGGAGGCTCGCGTCCGTGGTCACCAGGATCCAGTCCTGAATGCCGAACCTGCGGCCTTCCAGGAGGTGAGCACTGTGCAGCCACCACAGGAGAGATATCCTGGCTCTGGGAGACAGGGTGATCCTTTGATGCATTTGTAAATGAGACCCGGACCATTTGTCCAGTAGGTCTCATTGAAAAGTCCTCGCATGGAACCTGTCGAAGGGGATGGCCTCGTACGATGCCACCATCTTCCCCAGGACACGGGTGCAGTGAAGCACTGAAACCTTTTTTGGCTTTAATAGGTTCCTGACCAGAGCTATGAGTTCCTGAGCCTTTTTCATCGGAAGAAAAACCTTTTTCTGTTCTGTGTCAAGAATCAGGCCCAAAAAAGTCAGACGCGTTGTAGGAACCAGCTGGGACTTCGGAATATTGAGAATCCAGCCATGCTGTTGCAACGTCCTCACTGACAGTGATACGCTGTCCAGTAACTTCTCTCGAGATCTCACCTTTATGAGGAGATCGTCCAAGTATGGGATAATTGTGACACGCTGCTTGCGCAGGAGCACCAACATTTCGGCTATTACCTTGGTGAAAATTCTCGGGGCCGTGGAAAGCCCAAACGGCAACGTCTGGAATTGGTAATGACAGTCCTGTACCGCAAATCTCAGGAACGCCTGGTGAGGAAGAAAAATCGGAACATGAAGGTAAGCATCCTTTATGTCCAGGGAAACCATCCAATCCCCCCCTCCAGGCTGGCGATGACCGCTCTGAGCGATTCCATCTTGAACTTGAACTTTTTCAAGTACAGGTTCAGGGATTTCAGATTCAAAATGGGTCTGACCGAACCGTCCGGTTTCGGAACCACAAACAGGGTTGAGTAATACCCCTTTCCTTGCTGGAGAAGAGGAACCTTGACTATCACCTGTTGCAGGTACAATTTTTTAATTGCAGTTAACACTAACTCCCTTTCTGACGGAGAAGCTGGCAGAGCCGATTTGAAAAACCGGCGAGGAGGCATCTCTTCGAATCCAGCCTGTATCCCTGAGAAACACTCTCTATTGCCCAGGGATCCACCTGTGAGTGAACCCAGACGTGGCTGAAAAATCGAAGACGTGCCCCCACTTGATCTGGCCCCCCCAGGGAAGCCCCAGCGTCATGCAGTGGATTTTGCAGACGTAGGGGGGGACTTCTGCTCCTGGGAACTAGCTGTGTGCAGCTTTTTTCCCTTGCCTTTACCTCTGGCAAGAAAGGACGATCCCCATACCTTTTTGCTTTTATTTGAGCGAAAGGACTGCATTTGGTAATGAGGTGCCTTCTTAGTATGTTGTGGGGGAACATAAGGTAAAAAATTCGATTTACCAGCCGTAGCAGTAGAGACAAGGTCCGAGAGGCCTTCTCCAAACAACTCCTCCCCCTTGTAAGGCAACGACTCCATATGCCGCTTTTGATATGCTCTAGGGTCATTAGAATGGTATCCTTACCTAGGGTCTCAATCTCCGTAGACAAGGAATCTGTCCATGCTGCGACAGCACTACAAACCCAGGCCGACGCCATAGCCGGCCTAATAATAGTACCAGAATGTGTGTAAATGTACTTCATGGTAACTTCCTGCTTACGATCCGCAGGATCCTTGAGAGTAGCAGTATCCTGGGAAGGCAGTGCCACCTTCTTGGATAAGCGTGTCAACGCCTTGTCTACTTTAGGTGAAGATTCCCATCGTATCCTGTCCTTTTGTGGGAAGGGATACGCCATAAGAATCCTTTTGGGAACTTGTAGTCTCCTGTCTGGAGATTCCCAAGCCTTTTCGCACAATTCGCTTAGCTCAAATGAGGACGGAAAGGTGATCTCAGGCTTTTTCTCTTTATACATGTGTACCCTCGTGTCAGGGACAGGGGGTTCCTCAATAATATGCAAAACCTCTTTAATAGCAATGATCATGTAACGAATACCTTTAGCCACTTTTGGATGTAATTTTGCATCCTCGACACTGGAATCTGAATCCGTGTCGGTATCTGTGTCAGTGATCTGGGATAATGTGCGTTTCTGAGACCCAGAAGGTCCCGGTGCCACTGGGACAGGCATGGTCTGACTACCTGACTGATCCCTAGCCTCAGTCTTGTCTTATCACTTATGCAATAAATTTACATTAGCATTCAAGACATTCCACATATCCATCCAGTCCGGAGTCGGCGTTGCCGACGGCGACCTGACAATCATGCACTCCCCCCCCTCCTTAGGCGAGCCTTCATCATCAAACATGTCGACACACGCGTACCGACACACTCCACACACACAGGGAAACTCTTTTCTGAAGACAGGTTCCCCTTTAGGCCCTTTGGAGAGACAGAGAGAGAGTATGCCAGCACACACCCCAGCGCTATATGACCCCGGAGAAAAACACAGAATGTTTACCCAGTAGCACTGCTGTAATGTAAAATCGCCAATTATGTGCCCCCTCTCTACTTTAAAACCCTCTTTCACCGTGTGTCAAGCAGGGGAGAGTCCGGGGAGCTTCCTCTCAGCGGTGCTGTGGAGAGAAAATGGCGCTGGTGAGTGCTGAGGGAGAAGCCCTGCCCCCTCGGCGGCGGGCTTCTGTCCCGCTCAAACTTAATAAAATATGGCGGGGGCTCTTTTATATACATATACAGTGCCCACCTGTACATGTATATAGTCATTTGCCATAGGAGAGGTATTCTATTGCTGCCCAGGGCGTCCCCCCTGCGCCCTGCACTCTTACAGTGACCGGAGTGTGTGAGGTGTATGGGAGCAATGACGCACAGCTGCAGTGCTGTGCGTTACCTCAGTGAAGCACCCGAGGGCTTCTGCCGCCTCAGTAGTCTTCTTTCTTCGTTTCTTCCGGCTCTGTGAGGAGAACGGCGGCGCGGCTCTGGGATGAACGCCCAGGACGAACCTGTGTTCCACTCCCTCTGGAGCTTATGGTGTCCAGTAGCCGAGAAGCAGAGCCTATCATTTAAGTAGGTCTGCTCCTCTCTCCTCAGTCCCTCGATGCAGGGAGTCTGTTGCCAGCAAAGCTCCCTGAAAATAAGAAAAAAACCTAACAAAATGCTTTCTTAGCAGGAAACTCAGGAGAGCTCCCTGCAGTGCACCCATCTTCCTCTGGGCACAGTCTAAAACTGAGGTCTGGAGGAGGGGCATAGAGGGAGGAGCCAGTGCACACCCAGAGTCTAAAGTCTTTCTTAAAGTGCCCATGTCTCCTGCGGAGCCTGTCTATTCCCCATGGTCCTTACGGAGTCCCAGCATCCTCTAGGATGTTAGAGAAAACACACAATATACTCACCTTAAGCCCCGCTCCTGCATCTGACCACTGACGTCCTTCTTCCTTGCCGCCCGGTCCTCCTCGGAACTATGGGAGAGACGTCATGACGTCTCTCCCATAGTGCACACCGCACACTGCAAAAGCCGGAAGCCGGAGCTCAGGAGTGAGCACCGGCTACCGCTGTGAAGAGGATGCCGGGTGCCCGCTGGAAATAAAGTCTCAGCGGGCACCCAGCATCTCCCTGCACCGCCGATTGACAGCGTGGGTTAGGTGAGCCGGAGGAGGCGGTACTGGTTCCGTCTCCAAATGTAACTGACGGAACGCAGTTCCGCCACGTTCCGGCTCACTTTGACCTCTGGTTAAATCAAAATAACTGCGTTACTATTTATGTAACCTGTGCTCAAGTATGGCTATCCTTAAAACCTAGACTGTTAGTTTACCTTGAGGACCGATGTTGGGGACTTCTGGGATAGGCTATAAATCATTGGGGGTAATTCAGAATTGATCGCAGCAGCACATTTGCTAGTAGTTGGGCAAAACCATGTGCACTGCAGGGGGGCAGATATAACTTGTGCAGAGAGAGTTAGATTTGGGTGGGGTGTGTTCAAACTGAAATCTAAGTTGCAGTGTAAAAATAAAGCAGCCAGTATTTACCCTGCACAGAAACAAAATAACCCACCCAAATCTAACTCTCTCTGCAAATGTTAGATCTGCCCCACCTACAGTGCACACGTGGTTTTGCCCAACTGCTAACAAATTTGCTGCTGCGATCAACTCTGAATTACCCCCATTGTGTCTGTATCAAGGGAGTATTAAACAAAAACCATTAACATGCACAGGACTAACTGCGTCTGTGTTAAATTTAAAAATAAAACTTTGCCAATTCCTGATGTATAGAAGTATACTGTACATGTATACTTGTGAACATTTCCATATTGGATCAATATATTCATATATGATCAACTTGTGCTTCAGTGGGGATTTAATTGACAGCTAGGGCACGTCAGGATTATATTTCTTTAACACTTAAACAGCAAAAAAATAATTTATGTCCAAAACATAAATATTTCTGTATTATAAATTACAGTTTCTGCATTTCACCGGGTATTAATCAGCTAGAGAACTTGTGTACTGTAATTCATGAATGTCCCAGTTTTAAGGGATAGTATGGTAAGCCTAATTCTAAGTATACATTTCAGTCCTACTGTTTCTTTATATATATATATATATATATATATATATATATATATCTCAAAAAATATTGTATATAAGCCTTCCAAAAATAATAATACATATAATCAAAGAAACAAATATATGAAAAGCACATAAAATAATGGTAAATTATAATAAGGAGTACTCAGTATAAAAGGAAATGTGCACAGGTTTTTTAAATTGTATTAATTACATTAAAGACAATGGGTCCCATTTATCAATGAGTTTTAGCGCTTTAAAACTCATTGTGTATGATAAATGGTGCTCCAGCCAATCAGCTCCTAACTGTCATGTGTTTGAAAAATGATGGGAGCTGATTGGTGGGAGCACCATTTATCATACACAACAAATTTTAAAGAGCTAAAACTCGTTAATAAATGGGCCACTATATAACGCCTAAATATTTGTAGAAAATCCATTAACTAATTGCTCATTCAAAAGTCTTTTTTTTCTCTTTCCATTTAGTTTCTTGAATACATTTGGTTGTCTATGCAAACTTGGTATGGAAACATTTTGACTTTATTGATCAGTGTAGACCTATGTTTGTGTTATTTAATGAGAAATTTAGCATTTTATGCAAATAATGTAAATATCGGTAAAATATCATAATATCACATTTGTAAAGTACTTCGCTCCTTGTTTCACATTGAATTTACTATATCATTTCACTACAACTTTTACTTACTCTACTTGTGTATTTCTGAATAGTTAATTGTATTTATGGTTTAGTGGTGCCTTAATACAGTTAACAAATCTTTCTTAACTATAGTACAGAAGGTTGATAAAGTGTTTTAAGGAGACGCACTGAGGATGATAATGTTAAATATCATAACAGTCTCTTATCAGTATTTTTATACAGTGTTACTAATCACATAATTAACTGCTTTATAAAATGCATGGCCCTGTACACGCAGGAGGCTGCCAGTGGCTGGTCTAACCTCAATTTTCACTTCACAAGAAAATCATTAGTACTTAGTAGAAAACCTTCCAAACATTTGGCACATGAAATAGGCACCTCTGCAGCCTATTTGTACCTGCTAGATGTAGTTAAACGGAACAATTACTTTCTATGTCCCCTAATGTAGCTTCAAGTGAAATATTAATGGAATTGTTATGTTACTACTTTAATTGGGCTGAGATTATTATCTTATGAGCTAGATATGCTTGTAATGAAAGTGAAAGTCACACAAATACAAATAGTCAGGGGCAGATCCAGAGCAAAATGAGGGGGGTACCAAGACATGGGAAGAGGTGGGAAGGGGCTTTTTGCACTCCTGGAAAAGTGGGTGTGGCCTAAAAAGAAATGCCATTGCCCCAGTATACGCAGCATCCCCCATATTGCCCCCAGTATATGCAGCATTCGCCATATTACCACAGTATACACAGTATCCCCCATATTACCCCAGTATACACAGCATTCACCATATTACCCCAGTATACACGGCATTCACCATATTACCTCAGTACATGCAGCATCCCCCATATTGCCTCAGCACACGCTGCATCCCCAATATTGCCCCAGCACACGCAGCATCCCCCATATTGCATCCAGTAAATGCAGCATCCCCCATATTGTCCCCAGTATATGCAGCATCCCCCATATTGCCCCCAGTACACCCAGCATCCCCCATATTGCCCCAGTATATGAAGCATCCCTCGTTTTGCCCCAGCACATGCAGCATCCCCCATATTGCTCCCAGTAGATGCAGCATTCCCAAAATTACCCACAGTACATCCAGCATCCCCAATATAGTCTAAGTACACATAGCATCCCCCACATTGCCCCCAGTATATGCAGCATCCCCATATTTCCCCACTATATGCAGCATCTCCTATATTGCCCCAGTACACGCAACATCCCCCATATTGTCCCTGTCCCCAATATATGCAGCAGCATCCATATTGTCCCCAGTACATGGAGCATCCTGCATATTGTTTCAGTAAATGCAGCATCCTCCGTATTACCCCCAGTACATGCAGCATCCCCCGTATTACCCCCAGTACATGCAGCATCCCCCGTATTACTCCCAGTATACATGCAGCATCCCCCGTATTACCCCCATTACATTCAGCATCCACCATATTGCCACCAGTACATGCAGCGTCCGCAGGGGCGCAGCCAGAAGTTTGTGGGCCCCTTGGCAACGTTTTGAAGGGCCTCCGTCCAAATGCTTCTAGAGAGACACTTCTCTGCTGCAGTTGTTAGCTTTATGCCCTATAATTGTGCCCTAGTTCATTTTATGAACCATAGTAGAGCCTTATTTAATGTTATGCCCCATAGTAGTGCCCCTAGTTTGTTAATGAATCGCAGTAGTGCTTAAGTTCACCCTATGCCACATTTCAGAGCTGCCAGTACACATTATGCCGCACAGTACCCCCAATTCACATTATGATATATAGTGCTCCACATTCATATTGTGCCTCATTACAGTGCCCCGGTTCATATTACATAACATTAAAATGCCCTCTAGTTCATTTTATACCACACTACAATGAGCAGGTCCAGGGGCATATCTAGATATATTGCAGGCCCCAAGGAAAAAGTTTGTAAGGACCCCTACCCCACCCAATGGCGAAAAATGTATGTAACACATGTAACTGTGACAGGGAAGGTGGCCCCTCTCAGCTCTGGGCCCCATCACAGCTGCACTGCCTGCATCTATGGTAGCTACGCCCCGGAGCGTCCGCATAATACACCCAATACGCAAAGCATCCACCATATTGCACTCAGTACATGCAGCATCCCCCATATTGCCCCCGTATATCCAAATCTCCCATATTGCCTCCCATCCCCAGTACACACCACCTTCCTCCCTTCATGGTACCTGCAAAATTAGTAGGAAGCCAGCCCCTGGTAAAATGTGGTTAGAGGAGGCAGCACAGCCTGGCAGTGACTGAGGAGCAGGAAGAGGAGCTGCAGTTATTAATCAGCATGGTGGGAGGGGTGGTGGGGGCTGTGGCAGCAGCATGGGTCTTGGCCAAATGGAAACTTTTCCCAATCCACCCCTGTCCCTTACCATATCACTTGCTGCAGAGGAGGTCACTTGACAGCAGAGCAGACTCCTAGTGCCCTGAGTCCTAGTGCCTCTTGTTACTCCGAGTGCTGGCAGTAAAGAGAGGCTGGAGCTCCTATAAATATATATTTTTTTAATCAAGAGGGAAGGGAGGGGGGTTCACATGATTTGGCCCCTCCCCTTTCCCCGAATCTGTCATTGCAAATCACACATAAAAGCAGAGGCTAACTAAAGGAGGAACAGACAAGACTGACGCTGGTTTGTGCATGAGCAGATGGTCTCCTGGGTCATAGACCCGGAAGTCCAGCAGCCGCAGCGCATTGCGAAGGACAGCTCTTACCGGGAGAGCTGTCCTTTGTGATACTAATTGCATATGTGATTAGTGTCAATGCGATAAGTGCCGAGATGTACCGCGATCCTTTGTTACATCCTGATGAGAGAGACAGTATGCATGTTTGTGTGTGTATGTGTGCAGTGTGTTTGTGACAGATAAGCGCTATTAGGACCTGATTTTGAGATGGGAATAAAACAAGAAAAAGCAAACTACTGTATATTGCACGGCAACAGGTTTGGAACACTATCTTTTTTTTTTCTGCGTGGAGAGTAAATACTGGCTGCTTTATTTTTACACTACAAATTTAGATTTCAGTTTGGACACGCCCCACATTTTATATCTGCTCCACCTGCAGTGCAACATGGTTTTACACAGGTGCACAGTTACTTGCTGTTTCTTACTTTATTTCCATTTCAGAATCAGATCCATTGGAGGAAACAAGGTCCAGGATTTTGGCCGAGATTGAACGTATTTTTAAAGTAGCAATCATTTACAAGGCAAAACCAGGTTAGTTTTGCCTTGTAAATGATTGCCGCTTTAAAAATATGTGCAGCCTCGGTCAAAATCCTGGATCTCGGCAATCTCGGACCTTGTGGGTCAGCACAATAACTTCATGACATTCTCTGTGCTGCTATGAGGATTGAAACGATCTGATTACATATCATTCTATCGCAATCATACCAAGAAAATTGCACCCACATCAATTTGCGCTATACACGAGACAGCAAGGAATAGGCTATCCCCTTGGGTGTTATCCTAACTCAAAAGAGATACAAATGTGGAAAAAATGGGGTAGCCCCCTCTCTGCGCCTCCTAACGAGTCAATAACATAACATGTATTTTTACTTAACTTATGAATAGATGGAACTCTTTCAATCTGCTTGTTTCTTCTCAGTTTTTGTGAGATAATTTCCACACAGTTAAACATGTGAAAATATAAAAAGGGACAATCTAGTGTTACTCATATATTTTTACCATAATATAATTCACTGATAACGCACAAAAGTGTGATTCTTATTCAAAAAGATTTTTTTAAGTTAAAAAGTTCATAATAAAATATCCATTATAAAATATCCATTCTTGGAGCTGAAACCTTCCCCGGGGATTTGTTTGGAACATCTATCAGTTCCTTTTATGTGCACCTTATACTCCGTAAATCTGGTAGGAAGTGTGAATGCCAAATTGTTTCCTCACAAATATTTAAAATGCCCGCACTAATATATATTGTAAACGCCTGCACATCTTATTACCATTTGCCATGAATGTGTGCTGTACATCGCAAAACACTGCATCCCATAAGAGAAAACAATACACCCACACATTATCTGAGTTCCAAAGCTCATTGATGTATATATTTGTTATTAAAAGGATATGGATTTAATATATTACAGAGTACAGTATACCTATAGTTACATGGTTACACTCACACAGTAAGCAGTTAAAACATACAGTTACATACAGTTACAGGCCAGCGATACAATTACCATATCTTTCAATGCATCCTCCTCTTAATATCTCTCTCTCTCTCTCAGCAAATAAATACAGGAACTGATCTGGCAATAACTCCATCATCGTCTAGTCTAAAACAGCAACTGACCTCCTGTGTGATCAGCAATGTGTTATCTAGTTTGGGGGAGGGAACTTACTCAGTCATGATAAGTCACTAGTCTCTTTGTATATGCTAATCAGTTTCAGCCTTGAAGACATCCAAAGGGCTGGCCTGAGCTTCCTGTCCACTACCTGTTTGGAATATCTATTGTTCTAATAAAAGTGATTTTAGCTTTTATACATTTAATCATAATTATTTGTTGCAATGTCCTACAACTTAATAACAAGTATCAAATGAATCTACACATTAATCTGCTTGCTTTAATACCAAATATTACAAGTGTATCTGGTTTCGTTCAAATAATACACATACATGACATTACTTCATTATATAATTTTAAATCATCATTATGTCTGGCGCTTGATATTATTATAATTATGTACTGCATGAAATAATTGTCGAATCCATCTCTGTGGCATGTCCGTGTAAAATGCGTGCGTTACCATATATTGCTGTGCTCGCTGCGCGCATTTGCAAGTATAGCGACTCCTAATGTGTGTAGTTTGTATGTTCTTTTTATGTAATATTTTTTACTTCGACAGTCCACCCTTTGGCAGTAAACAATAACTGCCATCAATTATTAACATAAGGAAAAATATTTCATACAATAATCGGTGACCTAGACACAAGTATGTATTAATTTTGCAAATCAGACACTTCTCTATATTTGGGGACGACAGGGAGGAGGATGAGACATCCTCTATATGCACTCAGCGGTCACGGGACCACTGGTTGGGTGTGGGACAACATTCAACCTATAGAGTATGCTGTGACAGTGCTTTGGCCTATAATGTCTGATTTGCGACGAACATTTCACACATACATGTACCTACGTCTTTGTACACTGATGTTTGGATTCGATTGAGGTTCTGCTGGGTAGATGAAGAAGACACAAACAAATCGTGACAGTGACATATACAATTTTCATGATCTACATATTCCTATCGTGTTCTGAACATTGTTTCCATTTCTGGAACGTATGCAAGGTCTGTTTAATCATTGAACAAGGGTTATAAGTAGTGTCCTTCCTAAATAACATAAACCTTCGGAGTTCGGGGAGAGCCACTCATAAACCTTTCTTCCACATATATTAATGAGCTCTTTATCTGCAATGTGTGAATAGCCATTGTCTGATTGTTCCTGATTACCTCTGATCTCCATAAGTACTAGAACTTTGATTTTTCTCTGACTTTAACAAACTGATCGGCTAATCCTGGGATCCTATAAGGAAATCACTCCTTCCTCCAGAACCAGTTCCAGTCCCACACTCGACTCCTCATAAAAAAAAACCTCACAAAAATAGAATATCCTGAAAAAAAAATGTTTGTCAGCGGGAAAGAGAGAAACGAGAAATAGAACAAAACAACTCTTGTTCATAACAAATCAATTACAATGACTGGTCTTTCTGCAATCCTTTAGTACGCTCAGGTAGTGTTCAACAGTGCCGCCTCTCAGTCTTCACGGAACAGAGTCTCTGGTGATACTTTTGCGATCTCACTCCATTTACGAGTTCCTTCCGGACTACCGACTTTCCTGCAATGAGAATCGTGGACCCAAGTTTCTCTCTCTCTCGGCTTCTTTCACTGGGATAGTGCTGTCAACAAAACTTGGTATGGTCCTTCCCACCGTCTATTAGGCAACCTGAGCGTAAGAACAATCACACAGTCTCTTGGTTCACAATCAAGACAGTTAGCATTTGGCATACCAGCAATCAACAGTTTCAAGTTCTTTTGTCAAGTTCTCAAATGCTGGCTCATCTCAATAAGGTACTGTACTTGTCACCTCATTGATGTATTTCTGATCATTGTGCGGATCAATCATGACATGAGGTTGTCTTCCAAAAACAACAAAAAAGACACAAATACCAAAACAAAAACAAATTTTGAAGAGGGTGATTCGTTGAGTGAAGATCTGGGAGTGGTTCCGAAGCTACATAATGCTAGTGGCAGTATCTATGATCACAACAGTACAATTTCAAGCTTTGCTCCTACTTCTAGGGGTACCATTATCTACACACAAATTTCTGCACAATTTTTCTTTTCGGTAAACACAGCAGCATCCGTGGCGGCAGGAAATGCCTCTACCCAGTTTGAGAAAACATCAGTGCACACCAATACATAACAATAATTCCTAAAGGGTGTTAACTGTACGAAGTCGATTTGTATTTCCTGAAAAGATCCGTCTGCAGGAGGGATATGGGATGGCTCTGTTGGTACTGCTTTACCAATATTCTTCCTCAAGCAAGCAAGACAGGTCATTGCTCTCTTACCTGCATGAGAATAGAATCCTGGCGCACACCAGTAGGCTCTCATCAGCCTGCACATACCCTCTTTGCCTAGATGAGTCAGACCATGTGCCACCTCAGCTAGACTTGGAAGGTATAATCTGGGGGTTACTGGCTTACCGTGTCCACCTGTCCACAGTCCTGAGGACTCCTGGCCATACCCCTTTGTCCTCCAGACTGCCTTTTGCTGCAGGGAACACACATTTTTTGTATCTTAATTTAACTATCGTGTGTTTGCAATGTAGAGTACCATGAGCATAACTCAAAAAAAGAAAAGAAAAAAGAAACATGTCAGATTTGCCATTCACCAACAGGCATATCAGTGTCTATACAAAATTTCCCTTCACCAGTATTCCCATTCTCCACCCTTTGTGCATGACAAGGCACACTGCAGTAATACTGGTGTCATCGTGCTGTTGAGATATACTGGGTTCGGGCAGAACTCTGAAGGACCTAGGCATGTGGAGTTTGAACTGTACTTGGGTCCATGTATTGTACCACCCTGTGTGAACGCAGAAGATGAAGAGGAAATTGTAGAGAAACAGAATAGAGGTTGGTGACAAATGAGTTTGTAGAGGTGAAGAAGATTTTATAAAAATTTGACAACTGGATTGGGCACTACGGGGAAGTGATTCTCTACTTGGTCTACTCCCCTTAAAAACATTTCTGTGTTTGTTGTATCGCTGTTGGGACTATCCCAGCCATCAATCCAGTGTCCTGTCCATCCTAAGATCATAGGGAACCCGGTATCTGTGAGATAATTTCCTCTACCTGTGATGGACATGCATCTAGAACAGTAGAATGCGACATTAGTCTTTGTGGGTGTCTAACATACTTTGTACTTCCTGAGCGGGAGCACAGTATATGTATATCATATCTAACAAAATAAGTTAATCAGGGGCCATTTCTGCTAGGAAAAAGAAGCAAAAGTTTAGAGGCCCCATCTTAACCCCAGCAAGTTTTGTCAAAGGGTCATGTTGCATTTATTTTGTTCTTCCCATTAGCCGAATCTGTGTTTTCTATATGGTTTATGATTCCTTACTATATGTCCCTTGGTCCCGTCTATGTGTTTAATAATGTGGCTTGTGTTTTCTGTCTAGGGGATCTATATTGACTATGTGTCCTACTACTCCTACAATCTCTGGCAAAATGCCCTTCCTTCCTACAAGTGTAACATATTATTGACCATTTGGGATCTGGGGTTTGGACTGATGGGTCTTTCCTGTATGTGCCAGTATACTTACCGTCCTCAACCTCTCCACCTGTTGTTCTCTGTGCCTAGCACTATTCTTGTGATGTTCAATAGCACACTATCTAAGATTAGCTACTGTGACCCCTTTCCAATTTTGCAAAGAAGTCTGCACCCTGACACTCAATGCCTTATTGAGCTTGTCCATTTGCACAGAGACAGCCACCTCCCATTTGCCGAATAAGTGTTTACCAGTGGTCTTATCCAGATGGAGAGTTTTCTATTACTGCAAGAGACAAAAACAAAAAAAAAAGTTTAACAAGCTTCTAGGTCATGCGAAGTATTCATTCAATCCTTCTCATCCCATATTAAGGGTCTGTACATGGTCCAACAAACATTTCCGAGCTCATCTTGACTAGGGGCATTACTAGGAATGAATACTACTTATATGGTAACTGAAAGAAATACCCGGGGGTTACCTTGTCTCTGTCCGCTTTCCTACTGGCAAATACTAATGTGCAGGCAGGTTTTTCTCCATTTCTGACGTTACTTTCTTGATTTTTGTTTTTTTTTGTTTTACTATATATGTACACAAATGATATCATACTTACCTGTTCCACTGGTCCCAGCCACTTCCCCCACAGGCTACTGCTCTTCTTTTACTGGTTGGATACTCCTCTGGGTACATGAGAAATGGCTGAAAACAATCAGGTCACCTTCTCCTCCTAAATAAAACTTCAACATTCATTAGTACATATATAGGTTACAGTCATATTTTTAATATTTTTATTATTTTCTATAGTTTGTATGCTGGCCGTAACTGCTTCCACATCTACATATGGCGGTGTACTTGCATTCTTTTTTTTGCTTCCTACTTGTTTATTGTTGCTACAAGTTCAAACAGTTCTTATGTTTCCATTCTTGTCTTATATGACTTTGGTTAGACATACCACCTGCAATACCTTAGGATCAAACTCACCAACCCCTCTTGCTGCCACAGGTTTAAACAATTTGTATGTCTGACCCTTTGTTTTTGGGATTTTATCAGACATATCCTTATCCTTAAGTTCTGCAATACCTCTGGTTCAAAGCTGCCCACCTTAGGGAATGGTACCCTATCTGTGTCAGTCATACGTAACCATTCATTGCAAAAAGCCTCCGTGTGTGAACCATACTTTTCACACATTATAAACCTTGCTGACCCTCTCGGTCGCAATTCTGACCTTCTCGGTCCCGAGTCTCACCTTCTGTGTCCCAACTCTTCTTCAGCTTGAACCCTAGCTACCAAACGCCCACTGCTTGTGCAATTGGATCCCATCGCAGACTTTTTGCCAATAAACGCAATCCCCAATGCACACCGCAGATAGACGGTGAAAGACACCTAGAGCTTTCACTCGCTCCTTCTCCGCTGAGTACCACGACTCACTCCAATAGTGAGGCCCTATTGGTTTCTATTTACAGGAAGTGTTAGGAGTGACTTACCTTTTCCAGTAAATATCCGCCGCTGGAGATTTTCCTGAGAGAGACCAGCGAAAACTCCCTATACACTTATACACAAATCACGCTTGCATATGCTCTATACAGCGCTAATGATACCGCGATTCTACGCAAAAAGCTCGTAAAAAGGGTATCAAGTTGCACTATCGCACCCACAAATGTGCGGTCCAATCGCACAGCGTATAGGTACTTGTTACCTATCTGCCATACAACCACGGGTCAATGTACAAACTGTGACCCTCAGCTCGGAGCGTAACAAAAAACCTTTTTACTTCAGTACTACACAATGCCCAATTCCCTATTATGCTCCTCTGCAAATCTCCTCACGATTTGGGTATTAAACCTTATACTAACGTGAGTCAGCCGCCTCACGCCACCAAGCCTCCACTTACTTGATGTACCACACTACGGTATCCCGAATTCCCTGGGTTCAATCCACTCACTCCTACGTTCGCTCACTCAAATACACTTTGGTTTTTCTGTACAGAAAATTTTAATTCATTCAGATTAGGCAGCTTTACCCCAGAGGCAATACAGTTTAAACAAAAGTTTTATACTAATCTGCTTTAGAAACCGGGTAGTTTTGTGCTATTGTATTAAATGTCTACTATCCCACCTTTGAACTAAACAACACTATTGTGTAATTTGTACTTAGCGCCCGCATTCTTACGCACTTTGCATATACACGCGACCGTGCGTGTCTCTTACGCTGCGTGCGCAGTCCTTTACTTTGTCCGAGACGTGTACAAAACCCTGCGTCCGCAATAAAACAAATCACACAGCTCTATAAATGTGAACAATACTAATTACTATTGCCCACTAGACACAACTTGTTCTGTATAAACTTTTATGCAGACCTGCGTTTGTGTCTTTACACTTACTTCCTTAAAATACTGTTATTTCAAATTTACCTATATAGCAACAAATATATCCTATTTCACACAGATCTATAATGACTCTGGCAATAATCGATAATTTACATGATATGATTCATATTGGATAGCTATCTTGCAGAACATACACTGATATAAATATACACATAATTATAATAATATTATATATATGTACCATTCACTGGTCTCCTATGAGACACCTTACCTCTTATTTGCATATCAAAGCTATTTGCTTTTCCACTGCTAAAAAAAAGCAGTTACACAGGTTAATTTGCATTTCAATGGCTATCCTATAGCAAGCAGATTCTACAAGTCTTGGAAGGAAAAAGAGAAGAAAAAAACCCAAAACCCTTTCTTTCCTTTTTCTATCTGTGTGCAATTTCTTAACCCAAGCCAAGCATTTATCTTACCATTTACTCTCACTAGGCCCAATTGAAACTATTTGTAATTGACTATGGCATGGGTTAAATAAATGCATTGGTAACTCATAAATGGTGTTTGATGTGACCAAGGAAACTGATTTTTCTGAGCAGACTGAAAATCAGCTCTTTAGAAAATGACCTTCCTAAAATGGCCACTGCTCCTCCCCCTTCCACATCCATGAGGTTTACACAAAATGGTGGACAGGCCATGTGATTAGTCCAAATTGGAGGACAGACCATGCAGCTTCCTTTGTCACAAAGAAATCACACATTATACAAGCACCAGAAGTTATTTTAGGCCTGAGTTTAAAAAAAAAACTATATCAAGGCTATGCAGCAACTTTTAAATGTACTTTTAAACCTACTTAACAGATAAACAATCCAATCTGAATCAAACACAATATGACTTATTTGAACTTTGTTTTGTAACATTAAAAATACATTTAAGCATCTTAAATATTATGAGAAACGCATTGTCCCTTGAAATTTCATCTCATTGGCTTACTGATATCACAACAATACACGTGGATGTTATTTTCATCAGCGTTGCGATGCGTCCATCGGAGCTGGTCAATTACAGCCGCATTTGTAATGTACAGTGCATCATTAAGACCCTGATATCCTGGACGAGCCCCCATCTGTGAATGCCAAATTGTTTCCTCACAAATATTTAAAATGCCCGCTCTAATATATATTGTAAACGCCTGCACATCTTATTATCATTTGCCATGAATGTGCACTGTACATCGCAAAACACTGCATCCCATAAGAGAAAACAATACACCCACACATTATCTGAGTTCCAAAGCTCATTGATGTATATATTTGTTATTAAAAGGATATGGATTCCATATATTACAGAGTACAGTATACCTATAGTTACATGGTTACACTCACACAGTAAGCAGTTAAAACATACAGTTACATACAGTTATAGTTACAGGCCAGCGATACAATTACCATATCTTTCAATGCATCCTCCTCTTAATATCTCTCTCAGCAAATAAATACAGGAACTGATCTGGCAATAACTCCATCATCGTCTAGTCCAAAACATCAACTGACCTCCTGTGTGATCAGCAATGTGTTATCTAGTTTGGGGGAGGGAACTTACTCATTCATGATGAGTCACTAGTCTCTTTGTATATGCTAATCAGGTTCAGCCTTGAAGACATCCAAAGGGCTGGCCTGAACTTCTTGTCCACTACCTGTTTTGAATATCTATTGTTCTAATAAAAGTGATTTTAGCTTTTATACATTTAATCATAATTATTTGTTGCAATGTCCTACAACTTAATAACAAGTATTAAATGAATCTACACATTAATCTGCTTGCTTTAATACCAAATATGACAGGTGTATCTGGTTTCGTTCAAATAATTGTATTTGGATATATACCGCACCGGTGTATAAAAATTATAGTAATGAATATACTAAACCAAAATTAAGAGTTATAAGGAAAGCAACTAATTTTAAGGAAAGCAACCACCCTAATTTCCCCCCCTTTCCCCTTCCCCCCCTCCCCTTTTTCTTCTTCTTTCTTTTCTTTTTTCTTTTCTTCCTCCAATGACCCTCAATATTTGGATTTAAGATTTGTTGTATATGTGATTAACCATTTTTTTTGCCTTTCCAGTGGATAGGGTGTTATCTAATTGCAATACAGCTATTATACGGAGTATTCTACACCTTTTTTTTATATGAGGCGACGAGGCACCTTTTGATTGCTAGAAGATTCTTTTAGCATACATATGAGTAGATCTCATGGTCTTTTGTGACTGAGTATCAGTTACATTGACATAAGTATCTTTTTTCTTCTGACCTCAATAACGGAGCACTGGCAATATTATTGTTACATTTCATCTCTGATACTGTGTTTCCTGCACTAGTGTGAAGAATCCATTATCACCCATTGGGGGTCATTCCGAGTTGTTCGCTCGCAAGCTGCTTTTAGCAGCTTTGCACACGCTAAGCCGCCGCCTACTGGGAGTGAATCTTAGCATATTAAAATTGCGAACGAAAGATTAGCAGAATTGCGAATAGACACTTCTTAGCAGTTTTTGAGTAGCTCCAGACTTACTCGGCATCTGCGATCAGTTCAGTGCTTGTTGTTCCTGGTTTGACGTCACAAACACACCCAGCGTTCGCCCAGACACTCCTCCGTTTCTCCAGCCACTCCCGCGTTTTTCCCAGAAACGGTAGCATTTTTTCGCACACTCCCATAAAACGGCCTGTTTCCGCTCAGAAACACCCACTTCCTGTCAATCACATTACGATCACCAGAACGAAGAAAAAACCTCGTAATGCCGTAAGTAAAATTCCTAACTGCATAGCAAATTTACTTGGCGCAGTCGCACTGCGGACATTGCGCATGCGCATTAGCGACTATTCGCTCCGTTGCGACAAAAAAATAACGAGCGAACAACTCGGAATGAGAGCCATTATTGGTACTTGTTCTCATTGACTTATACAAAAAATCTTCTTTTAGATATTTTCCTATACGGATATGCAATTAGCACTGTGAAAATTTCGGTGGGGAATTAATATCTTTGTTGATGCAATCACTTGTTCATTCCCCTTTTCTCTCCTCTCCTTTTCTCCTTTTCCATACTTATCTTTTTTCATGGACTCTCACCATTGATTCAGGGATTATCCCTGTCTAACATTGGCAGCAGATCCATCTTTTTCTTTATACTAGATATTTAGTGAACTCTCATCAGTGATTCCAAGAGCCCTTGCCATCATTCGCAATCCTCTACTATCATACCACACTGGAAACGCCCGAAGCCGTCCGATCTTGGAAGCTAATCAGTGTTGGGCTGGGTCAGTACTCTAGTGGGCGACCATTGAGGAATACCCAGTGTTGTAGAGCTCACATTGATCCGTTACGCTCAGAGTCTAACACTGACAGCAGATTCACACTGTTACTTTTTTCTATCTGCTCTGTCCCCCTTTTTAAATAGTGTGGGAACTAGTACTTAAGTACCTTTTGATTGTGGACATATACAGGGTTAGTCTGTTCCGACAGCCCAAGTATTATCTGGAGGTTCTACATCTGTTTCATCAATTTTTGGCATTCTTATTATATTGATACAATCGGGACCGATTACACTAAATTCAGCACTGATTTGTTATTAATTGAACATTTATTTATTTATTCTTACATCATAAGTTTGTGTTATTGAGGATTGATACAATTTTGTACTAATTCCATCATTCATTGTATTGTTACCTAATTTTTGACGATTATATATCTTTTTATTCCAAGATGTTAATAAAAGTTATATTTTATACTTAGATTTATTCTTATCTTATCTATGTAACATTTATATTATTATTTAAAAAGTAAAGAGTGCGCCCAGAAAAGAGTCTCTTTTTTCTTCTCTGTTTCTGTTCGTTCAAATAATACACATACATGACATTACTTCATTATATAATTTTAAATCATCATTATGTCTGGCGCTTGATATTATTATAATTATGTACTGCATGAAATATGTGTCGAATCCATCTCTGTGGCACGTCCTTGTAAATGCGTGTGTTACCATATAATGCTGTGCTCGCTGCGCGTATTTGCAAGTATAGCGACTCATAATGTGTGTAGTTTGTATGTTCTTTTTATGTAATATTTTTGACTTCGACAGTAGCCACCCTCATAAGTGTTCATATGGATGTAACATCTGTGGATCATTCAGTATATCCTTGCATGGATATTTTATTATTTACTATTATGAACTTTTTAAATTAAAAAATCTTTTTAAATAAGAATCACACTTTTGTCCGTTATCAGAGAATTATATGCTGGTAAAAATATATGAGTGACACTTCTTGTGAATATGCTGCACTAGATTGTCTCTTATTATATTTTTACATGTTTAACTGCCTAGAAATTATATTTCACAAAAACTGAGAAGAAACAATCAGATTGAAAGAGTTCCATCTATTCATAAATTAAGTAAAAATACATGTTATGGTATTGGCTCATTAGGAGGAGCAGAGAGGGGGCTACCCCATTTTTTTCAAATTCTATCGCAATCAGTTTAAAAATAATAATAACTTAATGGACAAGCATAAGAGTAACATTAAAACACCCCTCATTAACAGGACCACGACAGTACCAATTAGCTGCATCACATTCCGGCTGAGACTGGTCGGCCTGGCCCAGGAAGTTGATCCAGTTTTGGATGTGGAGAGTTATGTGATTCACTTTAATCCTTCTCTGGGATTACCTTTTTGGCCAGGTACGTAATGCTTATGTTCATTATTACCTCAACTGCAAACATTGTGATGTGCCTAGGAGTTTACTACTCTTTTAACTTTATTACCGCAGTTGACTCATTGTTACTAAATGTAACATTAATTATAAACAAACAAATACTCATATAATTGTATTTCACGATTCTCTTTTATTTGGCCTAATAATAGATTAAACAGTATACACCAATATAAACAACGAAAGAAGCATTCCATTCAGGTCAGTTGCACAGATTTACAAGGTTTACAACTATACAAACAAGGAAGATAGTGATCATCCAACAAAGAGGTGATAATAGCTATACAGACTGAGGGAAAACAGCAATTTGCACCTCTGATAACGTACAGTAGTGAAAGTGGTTATGTAAACATTTGGTAATGATGTGGGAATCTCAGCTATTGAACACTAATATATCTACCATGCCTATATATATATATATATACACATCCTTTTCCAACTGTATATAGAAATGCTTCCAGGGGAGTCAGTACATCTATTTCTCTGCGTTCACCATCATCATTTTTGTCTTCTATACTAATTAATTTTTACATTTTTTGGAGGTTATGAAATGGGTGAGTGCCAGTGTATCTTTAGCGTTCAGTGCCAGACTGGGGTATGGAATGCACCAGAGGGAAGGGCTTACACTTATGGGGTGTGACCAGTTACTATAGGGTGTGTTGCAAGCCACCACAGAGGCTTGCCAACCATTGTAGAGGTCTATGTAGCCAGATGTACTAAGCTTCGAAAAGTGATAAACTAGCTACCAATCAGCTCCTAACTGCCATTTTTCAAACAGGGCCTGTGACATGTCAATTAGGAGCTGATTGGCTGGAACTTTATCACTCTCTAGTTTATCACTTTTTAAGGCTTAGTACATATTAAAGCCTTGAAGAGAGATAAAGGGGACAGAGAGAAAGTACCAACCAACCAGCTCCTAACTGTCCTTTTTCTAACACAGTCTGTAACATGACAGTTAGGAGCTGATTGGTGGTGCACAGGAACCAGCGATATGTTGTTTATCTAGTAATGTTAGATGGATACAGTTGTATTTAGCAAAACATATTTATTAAGAAATATATAATATTGTTTTTGGTGTTAATATTAAAAATAAATTGTCAATATAAATTTAAAGGGTCTGGGACATGCATGTAGGTAGCAAGTGAATCTCGCACTGGAGCTTTTGAACATTATCACTCCGTTGGTATAAAACTACATAGCAACAAGCACGGAATTACCCAGAATGTGTGGATGAGTGTCTCATCAGAGTCCTGTAGGCCATATATGCTTGACGGTGAGTGAATCATAGCCACTAGGTCTTCATATAATTGCAGTTGGTTACCAAGTGAAGACAGACAGACGTAGTCTAGTTATTTAAATAGTCTGTACTTATCTGGATCCAAGCAATGATACGAGAATGCCCTGGGCAAATACATCCAGCTTTTTCAGAAGTGTGTCCTGGGGGCTGTTTATATACCCCCTTGATGATTGACTTAATCACACGTGTGACAGCTCTTAACATAATTATACGTCCAACCAGGGGCGCCAGAATGTTTTGTGGTTAAGGGGGCATAAAAAAATAATAATTTGGCGCTCCCCTGGATTATCCCCCCCGTCCTCCCCGTGTGGGGAGTGCTTACCACGGGATCCCCGTGGGGACTCCTTCTTTAAAAAGTGTGCTCTGTGCTGCCACAGCATGCGGCCCCTGTCCTGTCTTGGTCGGCTCTTCACTGATGTATTACTGGGAGGAGGCGTGGACATGCTGGGCCTGCTGGGACATCCCCGCCTCCTCCTAGTAATGCATCAGTGAGGAGCCGACTAGGACAGGACAGGGGGCAGCACGCTGCGGCAGCACAGAGCACACTTTTTAAAGCAGGAGTCTCCGCGGGGATCCTGTGGTAAGTGATCCCTCTCCACAGCGCCTGCGCCTCTGACATGTTTGGGGGGGGCATGCTACCCCCTTGCCCTAAAGTTAAAAAAAACACATTTGAAATGAAGCACTTCTATTTATATGTAGACTCTTAAAATAAGGTTTTAATAATGATTTAATACTTTTTAACAATTTTTAGTAGAAACAAACTATCTAATAATAACAATCAGTGTTTGTCTAAACCGAGGTCCGATCATGTGACCTGAAGTTACATGATGGCAACCACATATGTGGTGACACAATGGGGGCCCGCCTGCAATCCCATGGCACTGGACACATCTTCTAGCATCCGGAGGTTATGTCTAACTGGCTGCATCAAGTTACCTCAGGACTTACAGTATACAGCCTTCAGTGGAACATAAACATCATCAAAAAAATCAGGACATCCCAGGAGTCACCAATCTCCCGATGAGTGCAATAGGTGCTGGCTCTCTGATGTGCCCGAAGTGAGTGAAGTTTTCCTAGAAAAGAGTGGTAGTGGGCCCAAAGATCTGCGACATCACGGAGCAGCGTCTGTCTCGTGCTTTACACAAACGAACAAACATTCTGCGTGCGGTGACAAACATTGATAGCAGCCACTATTTGATGATTATTTGTCTAACAATATGGTAGAAAACGATAAACTTATTTTTACATTTTTTTATTTTCTGAATGGACTCGTTATTACATACCCCTGGTATATACTGTATCACTGGTGAATATGTGACTGTTCATGTGGCTAGGGTTTCACTATCTGACATGCCATAAGGTCCTTATCCAGGATGCTGCCTTCTACCCCACTGAGATCACATATCCAGTGCAACCACGCCTGTGTTACGTTCCTGATGCTCAGAACTGGAGAGATGTTTGTGTAGAGAGTCCAGAGCACCAGAACGTGACGCTGAAATAAGGGATGGTACGGGAATAGCCCCTAGCACCCTACCTCCGTTGTTTTACCCGTGTGGTCAGTTCACGCCTGAGTGACTATAGTTTCTTGGGCCCACGGCAGCCGCGTTTGAAGGGCGGATTAGGTCTGCCCAACTCCGATGCCCCCAGGTCTTAGAGTGAGACAAGGCGTGAACCGAGACAGGATAATAACAAGGGGACCTCTAACTAAAGCAAACAGAAGCTAGGGGCTACTAACTACCCTAAAACTAAATATATGTGCGGCACGCCACCAAAGGAAAAGAACAACAAAAGATACCACTGTCCACTCCCCCACAAGGCACCGCTGAGTTCCGAGGAGGACAGTGAAAAGCGGAAACCTCCGCAAAAACCACCAATACAAAAGTAAAACAAGGACTAAGCGGCCTAGGCCGCAACATGCGGCAGAAGCCGCTACTCACGAAACCGGGAGAGAACCCCAACAAGCGAGAAACCCCAGATGACCGCAACAGGTTCACTTGGACAGGAAGGATTCCCAGGACCGGCTTCAGAACTCCAGAACTCAGGAGCACCGGGAGCAGGATCGACCAGATACAGCTGACCAGGAACAGACATTGCAAGGCAGGAACAGCATACAGGAAGCTATCACCGGCGAGGCTGCAGTGTGCTGGCTCCCATAAAAAGACCCTGCTGGCCAATGACAGGAGGGGCAGCAAGACCAGCCCCCAGACCCTAATTACTAGTTGCCGTGCAGCTGCCCTGCTGCACGAGCAACTAATCAATCCTATCTGGCAACGGGGAACGCGGTCCGCCAATGGCGTCCCCGTTGCTATGGACCCAGCGGCTGAGGACGCCCGGCGTCCTAGCATTGCCAGGGACCCGGCGGCTACAGTACGCACGGCGTCCTGGCGTTGCTAGTCGCTGGGCGGGCAGGGAGGGAGGTGCGGCGGCCGTAAGCGTCGCTCGGAAGCAGACCGAGCGGCGCCGCGGACCGCGGCACCTAACAGCCTGGCATCCTGTGGCAACAAGCACTTGTGGGAGTTGATGGAGGCTGCACTGTATTGTCCCCAGAGCGTTCAGATATATTATTATTATTATTATTATTATTATTATTCTTAGCAAAAGCATGTCTTTTAATACTTGTGGGTAAGTCCCATTATACCAGTAAACAGTTATATATATTCTAATGGAAGATACCATTTAAATATATATATTTAAATTAATTCATTAATATTTCCATGCATGAATTTATTGTATACAGTGAGAGTTTCAATACATACTACACATACTATCCAAAGCAATTACAGAGAGAGAGAGAAAGAGAGAGAGAGAGAGAGCCATAGAGATAACATGCCTACATAATAGCATAGTGTCTAGGCTTCTAAAGACACATTAGGTGAGATGTCCGTGCATTCAAGCACTTACTCCCAGACGTTCTTCTTTATCAATCTAAAAGCACCAGCGGGGGAGGCGATGTACAGCATGTTTGCTGTCTTTTAATAATAAGAGAAGTGCACCAACAGGACTTAGTTTGTGGATGTTTAATGGTTTTCCTTCTGGTTTTAAGGTAACAAACATTGTACATTAGCTACCTAAGTGGGTTCATCAGCTTATATTTTCTCCATGTGCTTTATGGATAATCCACTTCTAAACTGATCTCCACACAAGAGAGGAAGCCTAGCACAATGGCCCAACCTGCTGCACAATAAGTTGGCCTGCACATTCCGGGAAGTATTTACATTACATTCTGATTCTGAATTGTAATGCAGGAGGGAGCAGTCCGCAGCAGTCCCTGAGCAGAAGAGCGCCAGGTCCCAGTGTGTTCAGCCTTCTATTTGTACAAACCTTTGTGGCCAGAATCAATGAAGATTGAAAGTTTCTGAATTTTGTTGTCGGTTTGCTTGTTATCTCCAAAACATAACAACAGCAGTAAAGACCAAAGGAATAGAGAAAACAATAGATTTGGTGAAAGTTATTTTCCTCTCTCCCTAAGTGCTTTGTTTATTCGTGGAAGTGGAAACAGATAACAAGGTTTATGAGACTTTTAAGCTTGATAAGATTGCCACCCTAGGAAAAGACGTGAAGAAAAATACAAATCATATTTTTAAGATGAATAAGTCAGCTCAGATCCTAAGTTAAATATGGTATCTAGTCCAAGATACAGCTTCCCCAAGTTACTTTATCTGGTTTGAAATGTTCAGTTATTAGAACTGTGATTTAAAACCTTTCCAGGCAGGGTCCTTGCAATCTATTATCTCAGTATGATTATGTCAGTCTTTCATATATTTAATTGTTTATCCTTTATGTATAGCATGGCAGCACCTGTTGTCAGTTTATAAATAAAATATAATATAAATGCAGTTATATGAAAGGTCAATGATGACTAAGTATGTTTATACTTATATGTACATGGCTACAGAATCTGTTGTCACTTTATAAATAATATATAATAAACGTAACAATACAAAAGGTAAATGTTGACTACGGGGCTAATTCAGATCTGATCGCAGCAGCAAATTTGTTAGCTAACGGGCAAAACCATGTGCACTGCAGGTGGGGCAGATATAACGTGCAGAGAGAGTTAGATTTGCAGTGTAAAAATAAAGCTGCCAGTATTTACCCTGCACAGAAACAATATATATATAACCCACCCAAATCTAACTCTATCTGCACATGTTATATCTGCCCCCCCTGCAGTGCACATGGTTTTGCCCATTAGCTAACAAATTTGCTGCTGGGATCAGATCTGAATTACCCCCTTTGTGTTTATATCAGGGGTGCCCAGTCTTTTGTAAATTGAGATTTGTTTTTGCTATAGACTGTGAAGGGTGTCTAGGTGCAATATAGCCTAGCAATAGGGGATCTTTTTGCAATATATGGCTGGCAATACCAGGATCTTTGTGGAATATGGTGGACAAAGGGGTTCCTTCAACTAAGAAGGATGCCAGGTGGAGAGGAGAGGAAGCTGCTATCAGCTGACAGGCTAGCACAGTCACATGACTCGTCAGAACACTTAGATCATGAAAATGCCCATGCCTGATTGCTAGCAAATACAATATGTCACATATTGTTAATCAGGCAATGTGACAAAGGGTACAATTGTAGAGTGGTCCCAAGGGTCATGGGTTGATTATATACTGTCTATTATATATTATATACAGGCTTTACTTAGCACAATGGGCCACTAGAAAATGGTCTCCAATGCACAATCATCCAACATGCAATGGGAGCTATTGCATATCCTCCAACTGCACCTTTTTGGCCGGTGCAATACCATTTTTGTATGGTCTGTACCAACTAAAATGGGATTTGTACTGGGTTCAGCAACTCCATAGTCCCATAGGGTTATATAGCAACGCCACTGGGACACACCCTTTATCCATGACCACGCCCACTTTCCTGTTCCTTTGTACTAGTTTCCTGCTCTGCAATGTTGGATGGTATGCTATTATATGTTTGTCAACCATGGAGTCGTCTGTATTGTCCCAGAAAATTGGATTTATTGTACATATGAGATATGACCATCAGGGAATGGAAATGATTTTATCCTGCTGTACACTGGGCTACTACTCGTTGTCCAAGGACCCACTTGCTCTCTCTCGGCTATGGATCTGCTGAAGTGCACAAACATCAACCATATATATATATATATATATATATATAAAACCAAATTATTTTTTTTCATTTTCAGAAACAAATTCATCAGAATAAACAAAAATGTAATAAAAAAAAACCCAGCAACAATAAAAAAAAGGGAATCATAAATGATATCATTTGAAACTACATAAACTAACATTCTTTTTTTTAATGAACCTATATACAAGGTGGTCTTACATCAGCTGAATACAGTATTCTACAGCATTCTACAATTACGGGTATGTTATGCTGCTTTGTCTGTATTTAACTGTTAAATGAAACCTACACGCTATTGAATTTCCATCACACAGAAATAGCTATGACATAAAGAGGATAAAAATTCAGTGCAGCAGTTCAGAAAATGTCTAATTCCTTACAATAAAATAAGTGCTTCCCAACAATAAGAGTTAAAGTACAGTGTATACAGCAATTATTCCTTTCCGTCAGTCCTACAGAATATACAGCCATTTGTAGCAATATACATGTCAGTGTGGTTTAAAAAAAAACAAAAAAAAAACCTTTCTCTATCAAGTTTAACAACTTTCTGGTATAACTTCTCAGCCTCTCATTGCTTATTCATGTGGAAGTGGGTACGCCCAGCTCATTTCGCCTAGTTTTGCTGCTCTTTGTTGGTCTCTTAGGCTGTTATGGCAGCTGCAAATGGCTTCTCAAGTGACATTTGCTGACATTCAATGAAGTACATTTATCAGTATTGTGCCGTTCACCTCTATACAGACAATCCATTTTATTTTGTTTATGATAGTAACCTCTTTTTCTACATCCCTGCTCTGAACATGATAAATGGCGAGGTGGCATATTTCAGTGCTGCAAGAAAATGTCACTATGAAAAATCCTTAATGGACTAAGTGTTGCTTTTCAGGTTTCAACTTGTCAGGCATAGAGAAATTCTAGATTTTTTTTTCTGCTTAATCCCCCAATTCTTTAGAAGCACGGAACTCTTTGCAGAAACTAATTATAAGTTACGCTGATCACAGCGGGACAGGCAAAGATCAGGTAAGAATTCATCTGATAAGGCAGGACAGATTTGTTTGTTTCTCCAGGTTGTATATTTCATAGTTCATATACATAAAGACATTTCTCCCCTTTGTTGAGGCTGAGATTAGCACATATTTACACCTGCTCGATGAAGAATAATAAAGAGGAATTTATTTCTGAAATAATATTTTTGTGAAAGTACAGAAATACTGCATTTAATGTTTATGAGTAAATACTAAAGCGCGCACTAGCTACTGGGGACAAGCAGTCAAGGTTATGCTTTTTGTATAGGCATACAGCATATATATCGTTTGTGCTGCCCTACGCCATTGTGAATATTCTCTCCATAACTTAGAGATGAGTTGATTCTGATACAGAAAGGGTTTCTGATGTAAACCATGCACAGATCAATTATCCCTACACTCCTTATATACGATGAATTCACCCTACTGCTCCATGGTATCAAAGCACTAAAGGTGTGCTGACCCACCAGTGACATGCAACACTTGCCTTATGGCAGCCCTTCTTGAATCCCTCATGTTTCCCATAGTCCTCTGCTCACTTAATCTCACCATTTTCTCTGCAAGACTTATGCGCCCTTAGCATTCCTTATATTACCATTGTCTACCTCCAAGCGCTATCACCTTGCACATAGGTACATAGAACTGCGGCAAGCAGTGGACTATAAAGAGGTTTCTGCACCGGACGGCAGGCAGTACCCAGTGAGGTGAACTGATAAGGCAGGTGGCCTGCTGACCTGACCTAATCTAGGGGCCACCTGAGAGAGGGGGGACCCGGGAACTTGCGCCCCCATCTAATATTACTTTGTCTGTCAGTTTATACTTAACTAGACTTACATAGTTAGGGGGGTATACAATTAGTCGCAGTAATTTACTGTGGCTAATTGGTTCGCAGGGGCCTATCCTGTAGCCGGCACTTATTGGGGATTGGTTTTGCCTGCCTGAGGCAGGTGAAGCCACATCCCTGATAAGTAACTCTTTTTGCCATTATAAGTGCTGCAAAAATACCTGGATCCTATGTAGGTTTTTGCGGAACCTGTGTATTTCCGCGAGGGCGATATAATTGGATACTGGTGAAAATCATGGGAATAAAAAATGTAAAAATTGTGAAAAAACCCTGTTTTTCATGGCCACGGCATTATCATGGCTAATTGGATACCCCCCTTACTGTATTATATCCCTGCTTCCTGAAAGAAGTTACCCTCTGATCTTTCATGGCTTCATTGTAGAAAATCTGATTACTTGCAAAATGCTAATTTACAATATATATAAACTATGAGCCAGAAATAAGGTACAGCACAAGATAAACTCTTATGGGCAGGGCCCTCCATCCTCCTGTTCTTCCCTAGTACTATCCATGTCACCAGTGCTCTGCTCACTTGTCCCCTCCCCTTCAGCAATTATGACTTTGTTTGTTCACCTATTCGTTGAGTATAGGATCACTGTGTACTGAATCAAACTAGCTCTGCTTACTCCTGCTAGCTTCAGCAACTTAACCTACCCATGCCCCTGCCAATCTGTCCATCCCTGTCTGAAGTGCGATACTATTGCTTGCTATGATTTGTGGAGTTCTGTAATCAGGCACAGGTGAGTTAATCTATTTTGCCGGGTTAGTAATTACCTAATCAGCTTCCACAGGCAGATATCCACAAAAGAATACTAGGTAGTGGTACTTGAGGATAGTTGTTTATGCGAGTGGTCTTCAGGTTGCGAATGTCGGGATCCCGGCGCACAGTATACCGGCGCCGGAATCCCGACACCCGGCATACCGACAGATATTCTCCCTTGTGAGGGTCCACGACCCCACTGGAGGGAGAATAATTAGCGTGGTGAGCGTAGCGCGCCACCGTGTCCGCAGCGTGGCGAGCACAGCGTACCCGCAAGGGGCTCATTTGCGGTCGCCACGCTGTCGGTATGCTGGCAGTCTGGCTCCCAGCGCCGGTATGCTGGTCGCCGGGAGCCCGGCCGCCGGCATACCATACTACGCCCGTTTATACATTTACCCTGTATAATGCTGCAAACACTTCTTGGTGTCTTTCTAAATAACTTATTATTATTATTATTATTATTATTAATATAAGGCATCAGAGGCAGCAGCCTTTGCACAGAAGGGCTTAGAACCAGAGATGTGCAAGTAGAAAATTAAGCACATCGTATATAGGGCAAAATTCAAGTTTGTACGCAATGGACGATTATCACGTAATGGAGCGTTTATTGGCAGACTGAGTATGTGCTGCGATCATAGGCCCTCATTCCGAGTTGTTCGCTCGCAAGCTGCTTTTAGCAGCATTGCACACGCTAAGCCGCCGGCTACTGGGAGTGAATCTTAGCTTAGCAAAATTGCGAACAAAAGATTCTCAAAATCGCGAATAGAAATTTCTTTGCAGTTTCTGAGTAGCTCGATACTTACTCTGCCACTGCGATCAGTTCAGTCAGTTTCGTTCCTGGTTTGACGTCACAAACACACCCAGCGTTCGCCCAGACACTCCCCCGTTTCTCCAGCCACTCCCGCGTTTTTCCCAGAAACGGTAGCGTTTTTTCACACACACCCATAAAACGGCCAGTTTCCGCCCAGAAACACCCACTTCCTGTCAATCACACTACGATCACCAGAACGAAGAAAAAACCTCGTAATGCCGTGAGTAAAATACCAAACTTCTTAGCTAATTTACTTGGCGCAGTCGCAGTGCGAACATTGCGCATGCGCAATTAGCGGAAAATCGCTGCGATGCGAAGAAAATTACCGAGCGAACAACTCGGAATGAGGGCCATAATGCGCATACACGAAGGTGCTGCTGCGATCTCGTTTGCAATGAGGATTTAATGAAAAAGTGATTGGTAGCCATAGACTAACGCTAACCCCCGATGTTCTTCGTCACAAATGTGTATGCAATTGCGAATGAGTTTGCGATGGCTCTGCTTGGCATTTCTTTCATTTCAGGCAGCTGCTTCACTTGCTAACATCAGCAGTTCCGTAGCTTAGAAAATCGCAGTTTCCACTGCATTTGCACACAAACATGAATTAAGCCCTTAAGCACCCTACAGACTCTGCGATCCGCTGAGGTGCCCGACAGCAGAAACAGCCGACGGGCGACCCGGCGACTGGGGGGAGGTGACGGGGGGAGTGAAGTTTCTTCACCCCCCCCGTCACCCGGTGCCATAGCAATTCATGCTAATATGGACGATATTGTCCATATTGGCCTGCATGCATAAGTGACGGGGCACCAACGATGAATGAGCGCAGGGCCCGCCATCGTTCATCGTTGGTGCCTACACACTGCACGATATGAACAGGTTCTCGTTCATTAATGAACGAGAACGTTCATATCGTGCAGTGTTATCTGCTAGTGTGTAGGGCCCTTTACTGTATCTGACTTGCAGTGTTTCTATACTGGCATCGTGCACGTCCCTTACTGCGTATATTAGTGTTCATACTCTGTTGGCTCTTGTGTGTGATAACCTTATTCTGAAAATGCACAGTTCAATCCATTTCAAATACTTAAAATTCTACATCTGAAGCAGAAGCTGTCAAATAATAATATGTAGATATAACCTGTCTATGGGTGTGTGTAATAAAATACTTAATAAAAGTCTCCATTCCAAGAACCAAAAAAAATAAGTGCGTGCAAATAAATGTTTATTAAAGGGATTGTCTAAATAATAAAGAATAGACGTCAGAGAACACTGTCCATATGATTAGGAAAACACCTTCGATAAGTTACTGCCTGTGGCTATCGCTAATTTACACATCAGACGATCAGCAAGTTGTCTTTGGATAGTAGTCAGTATCTACAGTCAATCACAGTATGGTAAAATATTGGTGTATGGGATTTTAGCTGGGATTTCCTGCACTATGCTGTTTATCTAAAAACATGACGTTCTCCTTGTCCTTGAGGCATTTTCATTACAGTGCATTTTTAAATGACAAGTAAATTACAATAAAATATGAGTATAAAATATAGATATTGAAGAAATGTTTAATTATACAGTATGAATTAATCAAGTATAAAGCAATGAAGACAGAACTATTAAGAAAATTTCGTTTGTGTTATTTTGTTATTATGGCTATTCATTTCATTCAATATTTTGTTATTGCTTTTTGCAGTGACCCTTACTGAACAATAACATTGTTTTACAAAGATCTCAGATGTACTAAGCCTGAAAAGTGATAAATATCACAGTGATAAAGTACCAGCCAATCGGCTCCGAACTGTCATTTTTCAAACACAGCCTGTAACATGGCAGTTAGGAGCCGATTGGCTGGTGCTTTATCACAGTGATATTTATCACTTTTCAGGCTTAGTACATTTCCCCCAATAACTCTACAGTCTTCTACTGCCCTAAGGATCTATCACCTTTCCTGTAAAGCACTCACACCTTATGAGACATTTTATAATCAATTCTGCCAATAAAATATGCAGAAATTGCTGTTTCCTCTTGTTTAAGTTCAGAATTAAGAATCCCTTAAATGTACTAATAAAGAAAGCTGGTTTTTGTCCGCCAGCCCCTGCAACAGCTGTCCCCATAGATTTCTGTATGTCCTCTATACGGATTTTGCCTGCATGGGTTAATGCCATCTTCAGATGGTGTTAGCCCATTATGGGGGCTGCAGGAAGTACTGCTGTACATCACAGCTTTTTCCGCATTGCACATGCACAGCTGGAAAGTCACACATGTCCAGTAGCCACAAGCTTTTAAGCAATTAAAGGATTCTAAATATTCAGGTGCACATCGCTTGTTCAATAAATATTCCCTTTATGTTATCTACAGTCTCAAGGTGCATACACACAGTGAGATATTGACTATCTCCAATTTTGAGTTTGTAATTTCCCCTGAACTCCCTGGAGCCCTGAACCTCCGATATTAACTACGTGCCAATTTTGACTATACTATGTACTAGATTGCACACAATATAGTCAAGCTTGACTTGCCTGCACAGTCTATCTTTTCTTGCAATACCGACCCCACGGGAGCGCACATCGGTATAGCAAACTGTGTACACACGGTGCGATTTGCACTAACTTTCCTTACGATTTTGACTATATAGTCAAAATAGTAAGGTTACATCCAGGGGCGGATTGGGATGGAAAATTAGCCCAGGAAATTTATGAAGCCGCCCTAATGGGGGTGCGGTCTGATGGGGGGGTGGGTAATTGCGGCCTTCCTTGCGTCTTTTGCTGCAGTTGTGTCTGAGACCAGGGGCAGATTGGGAACTATAATGTAAAATGTTGTAGACGTGGCCTGACATAGGCAGCACAAGATATATAACATACCATGTAGCCATAGCAGCATCACTGGATGGCAGAGTTGCTGTACTGCAGAGATGGAATAAAAGAATGAATGGAGACAATGCAGTGTACTGAGTGCGTGGTCTGCCTGTCATGTGTGTGTGTGTGTGTGTGTGTGTGTGTGGGGGGGGGGGAGGTGGAGCCACATGACAACACATAAAACAGCCCTGCAGACACATCAGCCTACCAAGAATCTTCCTGGTGAGCCCTATGGCCAATCCGCCCCTGGTTACATCGCACCGTGTGTATGCACCTGAGCTCCTTATAATTTCAGTGTATTTCTCCTTGTTCTGGAAAACCTCTCTTTTGAAAGCTATTGCATTCCTTTACCCCATTAGCACTTTAGCTATATGTATTAATGTATGTTTCTGTCATATCACATATGTCCCTACTCTTCCATAAGCTGTAGATATAATAATTAGCTCCTGATTAGTTTTGCCATTTAGCCCAATGCATCATTATAGCAGTCTTCTAAATGTTTTCTATGTTTTTAATGTTTTACTTGATATAGGACCCTTAGAACTTTACATAACACTCAAGGTGGTAATATTTCAAATCTCTGCCTATACAAAGGTGTTCTACTTTCTGTTCTAACTGCTTCATATAATCTGAACATATAACTGCAAGGTTCCTTTTACTGTGTTGCCATTGATATTACATCACCATTCATTCTATGTTATGCTTTTGGAATTTTTTTTCCCACATGCATTATTTTATTATTTTTGATATATGAAATTCAAGATTCCAAAGAAGATTCCCCTATTGTCTCCATAGATGTATGCTGTATGTGGAAGATGGAAGTTGCAACAGTGCCATCCACATATTGTACAGGAAGTGCCTCTGCGGCCTTTGTTCAGCATGATTTCTAACTAGTAAAGTCATGCTTCTGCAGTTCTCAATAGTCCTGTGGTGATTTAAACACAGACCACTTTACATGGTGTCAGAAGTCTGGGTGTGATGGCATAAGGTCTACAACACATAGATCCTCAAGTTTTTGATGACTCTGTCATGGACACATTTCCCAAGTTCAAAAAGGAATGGCATGTTTACTGCTATGGTGGGCTCTCTGACAAATCAAGAAAGTAACAGGCATATACATATCTTGCTCAACTTAGCTGGGGCTGAGGCTGTAAACAAAGCAGGCTAATCGTCTAATTGGAGTGGGAGGATCAGGAAGATCCATACAAACTAATAAAACAGTTTGATGAGATATGCTGACTGGTGAAAAAAATTATAATGGACAGACATGCATTTAACAATGTTGTGCAAAGCCCCTATGATATGCTACCAGAATTAAACTACTAGCAAAAAAATTTGATTATGGTGCATTAGCAAGTGAGCTCATCAGAGGGAGGATTGAGTGTGGGACTTGTAATGATGTTACTCATGCACATTTACTGCGTGAGAAGCAAGGTCGGACTGCCCATCTGGCACTTCTGGTAAATGCCAGAAGAGCCTCCGACTCTCTGGTTTAGCCACCCCCCGGTCTCCATGGAAATGGGGGCGTGCCATGAGTCCACGTCCCCATGATTCGCAGCACGCTCCCATACATCATGATGGCACGCCCTCGTACATCATGACGGCATGCCCCTGTGACGTGTGCACACCCCCTTGTTATAAGTGCCAGGCCAAAACGGAGGCCCAGTCCATCCCTGGTGAGAAGACATTAACACCGCATACTGTTAAACACATATGCATGCTTTATGAGCAGTCTAATAAAAGGACAATGGAACTCAAAAGAGAGTCTGATATATGCGACATCCAGCAACATGTGCAGCAACAAACATGCTATGTGAATTGTGGTGGTCGCCATTCCTATGAACACCACAAATGTCCTCTTTTCAATAAATGCTGTAATGCTTTACAGGCCCATCACACCAAGGAACATTCACTCTACTTGAGGCTCATGACATCTCTCAGTCCATTAATGCTGCATATCTCTTTAAAGAAGGAAATAACACCTTGTGTTGTTAATGGATTCATATACCTGTTGGTTTGAGATAGATTATCTTCTCAAACCAACAGATGCCACAGTCATCAGCAAAATGAAAAGACACTTTTTTTGCACATGGCATATCACGCAATCACTTACTGATAATGCCATGCTGTTCATAAGTGCTGAGTTCCAGACGTTCACCAGTGAATGGGACATCTAACATGTCACCAGCAGTCCTCGCTATACACAGTCCAATGGACCAGCAGAAAGGGAAGTACGTTGTGTGAATCCATCTAACACCGAATGTGGGTGTCAAAACACCCATAATCATGGACAATGAGTCTCCTGAAGAAGCAACTATTGGAGTTCATCTCAGTCCCATACTGTGTTATTCAATGTTATACATTGCTAATGCAATTATTTTAATATTAAAATAGTAAATGTTATATTCAACAAGCTGTATATATCCATATTTATATCGGTAATTATCTATATAATGTGTGCTAGGCACATTAGTGCTGTTCCTTTATTTCAGCATTTTCAGTTTATTTGTTGCACACTGTTCCCTCATTCATCACCTGTCACACAATCTTACACCCACACACCTGTTTATTGTTCTTTATGTTTAAAAAGGGGGGCATAGATATATGTTGTATGTGGATGGTGGAAGTTGTATTATTACCATCCAGTACAGGAAGTGTTTGTTACACAGGAAGTGCCTCTGCAGTACTGTTCAGCATGACTACAGCTAGCAAAGTCACACTTCTGCATTTTTCTTGGCAGAATCAAAGTAACTATTGCTCTATGTTACACATTATGGGAATACAAACCTGTCACAAATCTTTGTTTCATCTGCAAAAAGGCATAACTTCCTTTGAAGACCAAAAGCAATATTACTAATGATGCTTACCCCCCACCCCCACCCCCCCCAAAAAACAAACAAACAAACAGGTTCAGTGATTAATCCTTGAGCTTTTCACTGGTTTTCTGCCCTCACTCAGAGTTTATGCTATTGTGATATTTACTAATTACTAACTATAACAACTCTCTGGTTCCTGTCCTTTAGCCAAACCTTTACTCTGTCCACTATCTTTGTACTAAATACAAGAATTTGTGAATTAATTGATTATGGGATACTCTACCACACATCTTTCTAAAATGTAAATAAAACTGTACCCACTAATCTATCACTATACCAAGTTAAACAAATTCTAGATGCCTGGGTTCTTGTAATTCTCAAATCACATGGCATTACACGGCAGCAATAATGGCTTAAAATGTTGTCCCTATAAGCTCTACTCTATTATTATTATTATTATTATTATCCTTTATTTATATGGCGCCACAAGGGTTCCGCAGCGCCCAATTACAGAGTACATATGCACATAATCAAAACAGGAAAAGAGTGACTTACAGTTGAAGACAATATAGGACTAGTACAGGGTAATTAAGCATAACTACACCAGTAAACGACATAGAGATAAGTTCCAAGGTGGCCAAAAACTGCAGGATTTGGGCAGTTGAGGATTATTAAAGTAAGAAAAGGATAAGCAGATGAGGGAAGAGGGTCCTACTCGTGAGAGCTTACATTCTAAGGGGAGGGGTAGACAGGGGTGACACAGATGGGGTACATAGAGAGCGTGGAACAGAGGGTTAAGATGAGATTTGGCTGGGTTTGGTAATGAAGTGGGTCTAAAGAGCCCGTTTGAAGTTTTGTAGAGAGGTGGAGAGTTTGAGGGGGAGAGGTAAAGAATTCCAGAGAAAGGGAGCAGCACGTGAAAAATCTTGGAGATAGGAGTGGGAGGAAGTAATCAGAAGACAGGAGAGTCGGCGTGCATTAGCAGAGCGAAGAGGACGGGTGGGAGAGTAAAGGGAGATAAGGTCAGAGATGTAAATAGGAGAGGAGTGGGTGAGTGCTTTGTAAGTGAGTGTGAGAAGTTTGGATTGGATTCTGAAAGGGAAGGGAAGCCAGTGAAGGGATTGTAGGAGAGGGGAGGTGGATGTAGTGTGTTTGGTGAGGAAGATGAGCCGGGCAGCAGCATTGAGGATAGATTGGAGTGGAAAGAGGTAATTGTCAGGGAAGCCAGTTAGGAGGAGATTACAGTAGTCCAGTCTGGAAATAATCAGTGAGTGAATAATGATCTTAGTGGCATCCTGGGTGAGAAAAGGTCTGATCCTGGAAATGTTTTTGAAATTAAAATGACAGGTTTGTGAGAGGTGCTGAATGTGTGGATTGAAGGAGAGGGAGGAGTCAAGGATTACGCCCCAAGACAGTGTACTTGGAGGCTGGAGGAGATAGTCATGCCATCAATGGATAATGAGATTGTGGGAGGTGAGTTTGTGTGGGAGGGTGGGAAGATGATCAGGTCAGTCTAAGACATGTTGAGTTTAAGAAAGTGCTGGGACATCCAGGAAGAGATAGCAGAAAGACAGTTGGAGGTACGAGTGAGGAGAGCCATGGAGAGATCAGGGGAGGAGAGGTAGATTTGAGTGTCATCAGCATAGAGATGGTATTGGAAGTTAAAAGAACTAATGAGTTCACCTAAAGAGGACGTATAGAGAGAGAAAAGGAGAGGACCAAGAACAGAGCCTTGGGGGGACAGTCACTAACAGTTATTGGAAGTGGGGGGAGGTAGCATCATGAGAGAAGACAGAGAAGGAACGATCAGAGAGGTAGGAGGACAGCAAGGAGAGGGCAGTGTCACGCAGACCAAGAGAGTGAAGGATTTGCAGAGGGTGGTCCACAGTGTCAAAAGCAGCAGAGAAGTCAAGAAGAATAAGCCGAAAGTAGTGGCCCTTAGATTTGGCTGCATGGAGGTCATTGCAGACTTTTGTGAGGGCAGTTTCAGTGGAGTGGAGAGAATGGAAACCAGACCGCATATCTTGCCCTATCCTTCCCCCCACAGGAACAAAGGCATCACACGGCGGCGATGCTTTTGTACCTAAGGAGTAGCTCATTGCCAGCGCAGCTTCTGTGCGCTGGCAAACCGCTACTCGGATGCATCCCGGGTTGCAGCGGCTGCGTGTGATGTCATGCAGCTGCCACGGCACGCCCCCCAATGGTCTGCACAAGCCTCCGGTGTCTGGACCGTGCCCCGCCAATGGCGTTCTAACACTGTTGGCATGCTCCCTCCCGCCCCGCTACCGCCTCTGCCTGTCAATCAGGTAGAGGCAATCGCAGCCCTGATATGCTGATAGGATCTCTCTGGGCTCCCAGGGTGCGCACGTGCAGTGCGGCCGCTGAGCATGTGTAATCCACAAAGTAATTCAGATCTGAATTAGGCCCTTAGTTCTTTGAATACTCTTTATTGTACTGTATATCATCTTATCTACATTTAAATTTGTGAGTTCAACTAATACTTCTTATTAAATAGTGTACATTAGTGCCTCTAGTGTATAGCACTCCCCTTCATGGTAGGTGACCTGTTTACAACAGTGCCATGCAAAAATAGTTATTTAGGCACTCTGCAATTTCTCTCTCTTATTCAATGTATCCACCCTCTTCAGCTTTAATGTATTGAACCAAGGAATAAGAAATACAAATTAAATTCTCACAAAACATTTTCATTATCTTTCAATAAAGAACACAACACTCCCTACAGTGTTTTAGCAAAGGTGTGTCTTCAAATCTAAAAAGATGTCAATGCATCCTCTAATTTGAAGTGTCCATCTAATATCTCAGAGATGTATTACTTTCCACAGTTTGCCATCTGCTCCTGTCTGGCTGTCAAAGGTTTGGCACAAACTGCAGCCACATTACAGCCTTTAATGTCAGATTTTGTCAGATGTTTTGCAAGTTAAAAATTAAAATTCTGAAACAGCAGATAATTGTTGGGTGTATACACCCCAGATGAGTGTACTAAAAGTAGGACTGTTAAATAGACAGTACTTGTATGTGACCATAGATAACCCATAGTGATTAACTGAGATGCAATGTAGGTTAGGCAAAGGGTGCAAACATGTGTATCCTATTCAGAATGAAAACATCTATGACTGATTGCCAAGTCTGGGGTAAGAAAGGAAAGTTTTCTCTTAGTGACGTTAAACTGGCAATTTCCTTGTGACTTTATTTTAGGGTTCGGTATATTTGATCAAGTTTCATAATGTCGACATGCTGGCATCTTGACATTGGCCAAGTCAACATGCATCATGTCAGCACTAATGTAATGTCGACATTATTAGAATGTCAACAAAGCATTTCTGGTGGTCTAATGGTAAGTTACCTGGTTCAGAAGGTCAGGAAGCTCCAGCTTTGTCTTCTAGATCCAGCAGTCGGCTGATGCTGACTTGCAGTTGATCCTATGGTGTTTCCATTGGTGAGTATTGCTAACTGCTTAACCTAACTCTCCTCTTAGGGGTCTATTTACTAAGCCTTGGATGGAGATAAAGTAGCAACCAATCAGCTCCTAACTGCCATATTACAAGCTGTGTTTGAAAAGTGGCAGTTAGGAGCTGATTGGTTGGGACTTTATCTGCGTCCACTTTATCTCCATCCAAGGCTTAGTAAATAGACCCCTTAGTGTCTAATGCTAACCTCCCTTCACTGACCCCAATCCTCCCATACCGTAACCTAACCCTAATTCTCCACTCCTATAGCCTAACCCTAATACTCCCATCCCATAGCCTAACCCTAACCTGCCCTCCCGTAACCTAACTCAAACCCTCCCCTCCCATAGCCTTTCACAACTCTCCCATCCCATAGCTTTACCCTAATACTCCCATAGCCTAACTCCAATCCTCCCCTCTCGCAGTCCAACCCCAATCCCCCCTCCCATAGCCTAACTCTATTCCTCCGCTCCTGTAGACAAAACCTAATCCTTCATCTAGTGCCTAACCCTAATCCTTCCCACCTGTAGCCTAACCCTAATCCTACCCACCCATAACTTAACCCTAATCTCCCTTCCCTCAGCCTAACGCCAACCCTCTCTTCCGGTAGCCTAACCCTAACTCTCCCCTCCTATAGCCTAACCTTATTCCTTCCCTCCCATAGCTTAACCCTATGCTCCTCTCCCATCCCATAGCCTAACCCTAATCCTCCCATCCCGTAGCCTGATCCTAATCCTCCACCAACTGCCTATCCCTTCCCTCCTGTAGCCTAACCCTAACTATTGGCATTCTGAGAATGACATAATTTCACATGCCGACATTTCATATGTTGACATTGAGAAAATGACGTCATCATAACTTGATATTGTGGTGTCGACATAATGATAGCAAACATTGTAAATGTCTAAATAATAACTGCATTCCTTATTTTGCCTTACCCTGGATCAACACTATGGCTGGACCTGTTTCTCCTTTTGACCTTACTATTCACCTATTAGTGTGATCTTCATTACTATAGAAACAAGGAGTCTGATTCAGAACTTTGATGATGAATTTTTCTTCTCTGCGCACTGCACATACACTGCAGTTTACCACGCAAACTTTGAGCAGCTGCTGTCAATTTAGAGTAGAACATATCTACGGAATGGTATCGGAATATCAGCGGTCAGAATCCCGACAGTCAGAATGCCGACAACTGCATCTCAACTTTCAGAATACTGATGGTTCCCGGTGAGTATTTTATCCGTAACTCACCCTTGCCACAGCCTAACCCTAACTGCCAACCCCCCTCTTCCCCACAGCCTAACCCTAACCCTCCCCCTAGTACCTAACCGCAGACTCAAAACTAACCCTAATACTGTCAGGATTCTGACCACATGCCCACTTGCATGCGGTCAGAATCACTTACATCTTAATGGGTGTAACTAGGAAGCCAACTCTGAATACAAGCGAAGATCCGCATTTAGGGGGTAATTCTGAGTTGATCGCAGCAGGAACTTTGTTAGCAGTTGGGCAAAACCATGTGCAGTGCAGGGGAGGCAAATATATCGTGCAGAGAGAGCTAGATTTGGGTGGGGTGTGTTCAATCTGCAATCTAAATTGCAGTGTAAAAATAAAGCAGCCAGTATTTACCCTGCACAGAAACAAAATAACCCACCCAAATCTAACTCTCTCTGCACATGTTATATCTGCCCCCCCCTGCAGTGCACATGGTTTTGCCCAACTGCTAACAAAGTTCATGCTGCGATTAACTCAGAATTACCCCCAAAGTTAGAACCATGCAATATGGCTGCATCTACAACTACCCTACCCCAAACTTTTTGGAATCACAGCACCCTGGACTACCAGAATGTTTTTTTCATGACACCCCTAGGCCAAAAGTTTTTTATTGAGAAATTTAGAAAAAAATATTAAATTAAGCAAAATGTGTTTGTATATCATCCCTAGGTTCAGTTATGTGGTGAGGGACAAGATTCACTTCTGTCCACATATTTTATGATTGACAGCCACCAGCACTGGTTTTGCCTGTCACATTGACCATAAATAATTTGAATTGGGCCAGGACCACCAACCCGTGGCACCCCTGGAAGTGTTTTGAGACACCCCAGGGTGCCACTGCATACAGTTTGGGAACCACTGGTCTAAACTAAATAATGGCAGAAAACAGCCATGTTACGCCTATCCCGTGACAGATTCATATTGATGTATTTTCCACAGCATCTAACACGTACATTTTTTAATAGATTTTAGAGATATAAATTCCTGGAGATAATTTATTTCAAGAGATCTTTTCCTGCTTCCACCTTAATCTGAAACAACAAAGGTTAAGCAGTTTGAATAAGGTAGTGTACGTCTTCAAAGTCAATTACAGACAAAGTAAGATATACAAGTCCTACTTGGGGAAATGGAATTTGTTTTGTCTATAATTTCCACCTCATGCTTCCTTTTGGGTGTTGGACACAATAAAACAGTTATAAAATTATATTCCCACTCATTTTGCTAACCTGGGAGCACCAGGAGTTTGAATTGTAAGAAAATAAACAATATAAGCTAAAATTGTCCAGGTTGAAGAAAAAACAAAATTACCATGGGAAAATGGGACATGCAGTGACGTACAACACAGCTTTTGGGTATTTTGATAAAAACTGGTGCAATTGAAAAAGGTGATGTTACCTGTAGCAACCAATCTTATTCTGTAATTTTTCTAGTGCAGCTTAGGAAATAAAAGCAAATATCCATATATTTGCTGTGGACAACATCACCTTTTACCCCTACACCAGTTTTCACAATTGTTCCCTTTGTCTTTAAAATATCTTGGGCCGGAGGTAATGAAGTCCGAGTTGGAAGGAGTTGCGGGTTCCCGGCCGAAGTCGGATGTTTTTTAAAGTGGCAATATTTTACAAGGCATGGTTTTGCCTTGTACATGAATGCTGCTTTAAAAAAAAGTCTGAGTTTGGCTGGGAACCTGCACCTCCATCCAACTCGGACTTCATTACATCCGGCCCATTTAGTGGATATTTCAATGCCCTTTGCAGTGTGTTGTTGTTTTCCAGAGCTGGGGTCTAAAATGGTTGGTGCAGATTACTAAATCACCAGTGAATAGGGTGGCCAATCCTGGGCCATTTTTTCAATCCTGGGAATCTAGATTAAAAAATTATCAATCCTGGGATTCCTGGGGTACCTGGGATTGGTTCCTTTTCAATGTCCTCCCCCTCTCCGTCCTGCATAGTCCACATAATTTACCCTAATCCGGATGGGAGGGAGGGTGGGTCATCCTGCTGCAAGGAGGTGAGATGTGTGCCGGTGCAGGTGCTGAGGTCCGGGCGGCTGGCTGCGCAGTGTGACCTCTGACTTCACGTCATGCTGCGCAGTGCACACAGCCGGGGGCAGGGGGAGCCAGGCAGCGTCTGAGCCTCCCGAGGATGCTCAACGCTGCCCGGCATTGAAAAAACAACGGGGTTTTCTAATCCCAAAATCCCCTGTATTGGAAGCCCCAATACCGGGATTGAATCCCGGACAATTTTTGGCCAAAATCTCGGGATCCCGCTCCCGGGATTGGCCACCCTACCAGTGATGCTTCTATCCATTTTACTGATTTACCTTTAACCACTTCTCAGCTCTTTATCTTCTGCTTTGAAAAATAATCTGGTCCAGATTGTTGCATGACTAGCAATATAATGAATGGACATTTCAATTACAGATTTTAACACTCTGGCACTAATTAAGTTGGAATCAAGGCAAAAACATCAAGTAACTGTGCACCTTGGTAAAACCATGTTGTACTGCAGGTGGGGCAATTATGAAATCTCCCTTGTCTCTCTAACCTGCAGGCCCTGTAGCTGCACAGCTGCTGCAATGACGACGGTTCAGCCACCGACACACAGCTGTGATGCCTACTCTGCCACAAAGGATGACAACAGGTTTTAGTGTAGGTAGCAACAGGCAGAGGGCAAGGTAAGTGAGTGTGGGGCTGGGCATGGATGATACTCATTAAATAATAAGATGCTTTACAATTTTTTCATATCTCACTATCTGTGTATAACCTAGTTATACTTGCAGTTGTTATGGAGCCTTTAAAAACTTTTGCAGAGGACATCGGAAAGTGCAGAACATCATTTCATACTGCAACATCGCTGCCGAAACTCTCTGCACAATCTTTTCTATACATCAACACCTTTTCTCTCAAGGCGAAGAGTCAATCACCAAACGCTGAAGTTGAGGTGACTTGATTCAACATGAAACAAAGCCATCTGTACAAATTTTCCTCCGATGTATTTCTGTGATGTTGACAAGCTCATGTTTGCATTATTAATGTCTTTAATAATTCCTTTGTCAGTGCACAAAAGTACAACTGCAAGGTCTTTTGTTTGTTGCTATAGTCTTAACAAACAATTACAATACCAGTGCATTACACAACTTACTTACACAAAACATACGTTTAAAGCCTGGAGATCACTCAAACACAGCACATTTTCTTCCAACTTTTTAATCTATGTTTTGTTAGACGTTTGTGTTAATGTAACCTCATTATTTGGTCAAAAGAGAAGCTTCAAAGTTCAACGATTTACCCTGCCAGTCTTGGCTACTGTTGACGTTCCTATCAGAACTCATGAAATTGATGGGGACAGTATTAGCATAAAACATAACTTAAAGGGCCACTAGTCACGGAGGGGGTCATTCAGATCTGATCGCTGCATTTTCGCACAGCAGGCGAGCAGTTCCAAACTGTGTATGCACTGCACCGGGCCGGTCATGTCACATGGCTGCAAAGGGCATCGATGCCCTGCGACGGGATTGTGCCAAGGATCCATTTGCATGGGTGTTCACAAGGAGATTGAAAGGATGAGGCCGTGGGTGGCAACTGATCGTTTTCAGGAAAGGTGTCCGTAAAAACGCAGGCGGATTCAGGCGTTTTCAGGGAGGGTGTCTGATGTCAGCTCCGGCCCCGAATATCAGGATTCTATCACACTGGAAGAGTAAGTCCTGGGCTGCTCAGAGACTGCACAAAATCAGTTTGTGCAGCTCTGCTACACATGCGATCGCACACTTGCATAGCGGAAATACACTCCCCCAGTAGGCGGCGACTATCTGATTGCAGGACTGCAAAAATCGCTGCCTAGAGATCAGATCTGAATGACCCCCAAAGTCAAGTACTGACAATTACAGCATGGAAACATAAGGTTATAACAAGATGGAAATATGAACTTTGGGCCTGATTCAGAAATGTATGCTTACCCGATGGTTAGCGCACATCTCCAATGGTGAAGGGGGGGTGGGGGTGGGGCGCATGTGCAGCCCGCAGTGCCTGCTCGCAGTGCCTCCCAGCCGTAGCTTGATTGACAAGCTGCAGTGTTTGGGAGGTGGAGAGGGGATGTTCCTGGCCAGAGTTTCCGGAAGCGATGGGCACGATGGTTGTTCTCTATTGAGCAAAACCACGTGCAGTGCAGCTGGGGCAGATATAACATGTGCAGAGAGAGTGAGATTTGGGTGGGCTATTTTGTTTTTGTGCAGATTAAATGCTGGCTGCTTTTCTTTTACACTGTAATTTAGATTTCAGTTTGAACACACCCCACCCAAATCTAACTCTCTCTGCACATGTTATATCTGCCCCAGCTGCACTGCACATGGTTTTGCCCAATAGAGAACAATTTTGCTGCTGCTATCAGGTCTGAATTAGGCCCAGAGAGACAGTCACATCATACACCTAGCAAGTCATGCCCACTGAGCCAGATCAGGCTGCTCCAAGGCAGACCACCCCCCTCAGTCAGGTCATGCCCCCGCAAGCCACACAATGTCCTCTCCACCCACAACAAACAAGCATGAGCCACCTCAAACCCACTGACAGTACCAACAGAGTAGAAATGTTCCAGAAAACTTTACATACAAACAAGTACATTTATATGAGAATGATTTATGGAACAATACACAATGAAAAACAATGGGATGGGAACCAACTGGCGGCGCAAAAAAACCAGTATGAAACAAAAAAAAAAAAAAAAAGGTGTGATTACCTAGACACAGCCGAAACTGTGCAATGTCCGTAATAAAAGCCCAGAGTCCAGGAACTTCTCAAGTGTGGTTCTCATGAAAATCCAAAGCCATAGGGTTATATGCAAAAAAACACAAATTGTATACACTAGTTCAGAGAAATGTCCCAGATGTATCTTTCTGATGAAAAAGACTTCCTCCTGGATTCCTTGTACTGTGATGTCTATGGGAGGTGTTATTCTAACTGTACAGGTTCACCTCGGTGTAGAAGGTAATAGAAGCTCCTCACATGTGTGCTTACTTTTGTATACTCCCACCAAAACCTATAAAGGTTTCTTTGAATTCTTTACATAATATGCCTGAATGGCAATTATTATCATAAAATCCCCTGCAGGTTACACGGCCATCCCAGTAAAGTTCTCAGAAGAGCGGAAGTCCCATCACTGCTTGTATGCGAAGGAGCACAAAGTTAGAGGGGATCTGGATAAAATACATCCACAGAATCGTACACTATTTGTAATAAACATTCCAACATACCTAACAGAGAAAGGGTTATCTAGAATTTTTGGTCGCTATGGCCACGTGCAATCTGTGGAATTGTTTGACAAACCAGGTATCACTGACCTGGTTTGGGAGTGTTGTGGACTCGGGGCTTCTTCCGATGACCGGGAAGAGGAACCGCCACTGGGTCGTAGTAGAGATGGCCGGATGTAGGTCTTCCTCATGCAGAACTAAGACGGCAGGCGGGAGGCCCAGAGGAATTCTTGTAGGTCTCCTGTAAGACAAGACTTGTAGAAATAATGAAGGCTGGGGTACTGAGATATTGGAGACACTGTGGTATTGAAGGCACTGAGGTACTGGGAGTACAGGGAGTGCTGGGAGACCCTTGGAGGCACGGAGGTGTTTGGAGGCACGGAGGTGCTTGGAGGCACGGAGGTGTTTGGAGACACCGAGGTGTTTGGAGGGACGAGGTGCTTGGAGGCACGAGGTGCTTGGAGACACGGAGGTAACTGGAGGCACGGAGGTGCTTTGAGGCGCGGAGGTGCTTGGAGGCACGGGGTGCTTGGAGGCACGAGGTGCTTGGAGGCACGGAGGTGCTTGGAGGCACGGAGGTAACTGGAGGCACGGAGGTAACTGGAGGCACGGAGGTAACTGGAGGCACGGAGGTGCTTGAGGCGCGGAGGTGCTTGGAGGCACGAGGTGCTTGGAGGCACGAGGTGCTTGGAGGCACGGAGGTGCTTGGAGGCACGGAGGTGCTTGGAGGCACGAGGTGCTTGGAGGCACGGAGGTAACTGGAGGCACGGAGGTGCTTGTAGGCACAGGATGCTTGGAAGCACAGGTTGCTTGTAGGCACAGGATGCTTGGAAGCACAGGTTGCTTGTAGGCACAGGATGCTTGGAAGCACAGGATGCTTGCAGGGACAGGATGCTTGGAAGCACAGGATGCTTGCAGGGACAGGATGCTTGGAAGCACAGGATGCTTGCAGGGACAGGATGCTTGGAAGCACAGGATGCTTGCAGGGACAGGATGCTTGGAAGCACAGGATGCTTGCAGGGACAGGATGCTTGGAAGCACAGGATGCTTGCAGGGACGAGGGAGCTCTGGATCATAGCTTCCACAGGAGAAACGAAGATACTCAGGCATCGGATCTCTGCCTGGTATCTGATTTTAAATTCCCCGCCCTAGCCTGATTGGCGGAGCAGGCAGGTGACGTCAGACCTGCTCCGCCTCCTTGCCCTTGCTTGTGATGGCGGCGCCCTTGCTTCCGGGAAGCCGCCGGAGAGCAGCGCCGACCCGCCGCTGAAGCCGGAGACTGACAGGGGAAGAGAGGCGCCGGGCAGACCAGGCCACCCGCAGGGACAAGCGCGGTCGCCGCTGCCCGAGGTTCGTGACAGTACCCCCTCCTCCAGGAGTGGCCCCTGGACACTTCCCGGGCTTAGTCGGATGTCTGGAGTGGAAGATCCGAATCAGACGAGGAGCCGTTACTTCAGTAGCCCCAATCCAACTTCTCTCCTCAGGTCCATAACCCTTCCAGTCCACCAAGTACTGTAATTTTTTATGAAGATAACGAGAGTCCAGAATAGCTTTGATTTCAAACTCCGCTCCAGCTTCTGCCACTACGGACGTTGGCCTTGGGAGTGCTGAGTGGAATCGATTCAGTATGAGGGGACGGAGTAGAGAAACATGGAAGGCGTTAGGTATGCGAAGATGGGCAGGCAAACCCAGTTTACAGACCACAGGATTTAAGACTTGTAGCACAGGGTAAGGACCGATGAACCTTGGAGCGAATTTCATGGTGGGCACCTTCAACCGGAGATTCCGTGTGGACAGCCATACCCTGTCCCCAACTTTATATTGAGGTGCGGCTTGCCGTTTCTTATCTGCAAAGAACTTGTACCGAACAGAAACCTGCTTAAGATTAGCATGAACCTTTCTCCAAATTTGTCCAAAGTGTCGTAGAGTGGACGCTACAGCAGGAACCTCTATTATCGGAAGGCTTGGAAATTCCGGAACACGGGGATGGAACCCGTAGTTGACGAAAAATGGTGATTCCCCAGTGGAAGAATGAAACAAATGGTTATGGGCAAACTCCGCCCAAGGCAACAACTCCACCCAGTTGTCCTGTGAAGGAGAGAGATACAACCGAAGAAAAGTCTCTAGATCTTGATTGACTCGTTCCGTTTGTCCATTTGTTTGGGGATGATAAGCCGACGAAAACTTAAGTTTAATGTGTAGAGTTGAACAAAGGGCTTTCCAAAACCTGGCGGTGAACTGTACTCCACGGTCAGAAACAATCTCTTGTGGCAACCCATGCAAACGAAAATGTTCTCGGATAAACAATAGAGCCAGTTTCGGTGCTGTCGGAAGACCAGTCAAGGGCACAAAGTGTGCCATCTTCGAAAAACGGTCAACGATAACCCAAACGGTGTTGCAACCCTTGGAACAGGGCAAGTCAGTGATGAAGTCCATGGAAATGTGAGTCCAGGGTCTCACAGGGATAGGCAGAGGACGAAGTAACCCTGCAGGAGGCAGACGAGGAGATTTATGTTGTGTACATTGGGGACATGAATTAACGCAATCTTGTACATCCTTCCTCATGGTGTTCCACCAGTAAGACCTTTGCAGAAACTTGTACATCTTCTGAGCGCCGGGATGACCGGAAAACTTGGAGTTATGGACCCACCGTAGTATTCCTGGGCGGAATCTAGCTGGTACGGACATTCTTCCAGGAGGAGGAGCTGGAGTAGTTAAAGCAGCAGAGACAGAAACTGGATTCAGAATTAAACCCCGCTCCGGAGGTTCATCCTCGTCTGTGGGAACCTGTGAACGGGAAAGCGCATCTGCTTTAATATTGAGAGTCCCGGCACGGTACTTGATAATGAACGAGAATCGGGAAAAGAAAAGTGCCCATCTCGCCTGGCGAGGATTCAAACATTGTGCGGATTTGATGTACAGTAAATTCTTGTGATCCGTGTAGATGGTAAACACATGTTTAGCCCCTTCTAGAAGATATCTCCATTCTTCCAAGGCAGATTTGATTGCCAAGAGTTCCTGGTCTCCAATAGAGTAATTTCGTTCGGCTGGAGAGAATTTACGAGAGTGGAAGCCACACGGATGTAATTTCTTATCAGAGGAATGCTGGGAGAGGACAGCCCCCACCCCGACTGAAGATGCATCAACTTCTAAGAAGAAGGGTTCCTCGAAATTTGGTTGTTGGAGAACTGGAGCCGTCGTGAAAGCTAACTTTAAGCGAGAAAAAGCTACAATGGCTTCCGGAGGCCACAAACTAGGATTAGAACCCTTTCTCGTCAGGGCAGTAATGGGTGCAACAATGGTGGAGAAACCTTTAATGAATTTCCTGTAGTAGTTCGCAAAGCCCAGGAACCTTTGTATTGCTTTCAGGGAAAGAGGCTGAGTCCAATCACGAATGGCCGACAACTTTTCCGGATCCATGCGAAGCTCCGTCCCCGAGATGACATAACCGAGGAACGGAATAGATGTTACTTCAAAGGTACATTTGGAAAGCTTGGCGTAGAGATGATTCTCTTGTAAACGGTGTAGCACCTCTTTGACTTGAGTCCTGTGTTCGACAAGATTCTTGGAAAAAATCAGTATGTCGTCCAGATATACCACAACGCTCTGATACAGCATATCACGAAAGATTTCGTTGACGAATCCCTGGAAAACCGCGGGAGCATTACTAAGACCAAACGGCATCACCAAGTATTCGTAATGCCCATCTCGGGTATTAAAGGCAGTCTTCCATTCATCCCCCTCTCGGATGCGTATAAGATTATAAGCTCCTCTCAAGTCGAGTTTTGAAAAAATGCGGGCACCACGAACCCTATCAAATAACTCTGTGATTAGTGGCAAGGGGTATTTATTCTTAATAGTAATGTCGTTTAGGCCGCGGTAGTCGATGCATGGTCTCAACCCCCCGTCCTTTTTCTTCACGAAAAAGAAGCCTGCACCAGCAGGGGAGGAAGAGGGGCGAATGAATCCCTTGAGCATATTGGACTTAATATACTCCGACATGGCTTGAGTCTCGGGAAGAGACAGAGGATATGTGCGACCACGAGGTGGCGTCTTCCCTGGGACAAGGTCAATAGGGCAGTCCCAAGGCCTGTGAGGTGGTAACAGGTCAGCAGCTTGTTCCGAAAATACGTCCTTGTACCCTTGATATGCCTCCGGAATGTGCTCTTCATCCGTTTTGGAGGTAACACGGAGCGGACAAACAGGAGTAAGACAATTAGTGTGACAAAAGGAACTCCAGGACAGAATTTGTGACGACTTCCAATCGATGTGGGGGTTATGACTTTTCAGCCAAGGCATTCCAAGAACCAGATCATGGGGCATTTCTGGGATTACCAAGAGTTCCAAATCTTCCTGATGTAGAGCCCCGACCCGCAGCTTAACTGGCCCCGTGCGCCACATTATGAGACCTTTGGAAATTCTAGTCCCGTTGATAGCCGTCAGTGAAATTGGCCGCTCGATAGGCCGTAACTTTAAACCCAAACTTTGGGCACAGAAGGAAGAAACGAAGTTCCCTGCAGCTCCGGAATCCAATAGGGCTTCACAAGACCTGGAGACTGAATTGGAGACTAGAGTTACTGGAAGCAAGCAGTCCGAAGTTGGAGAAGCTTTTGTCGTAACTCCCAGCTTGACTCCTCCGGAACAAGCTAGGTCTGCCCGTTTCCCGGACGGACTTTACAAGATTTAAGAAAATGATCTGCGGCTCCACAGTAAAGGCAGAGTTTACCCTCACGACGACGCTGTCGTTCTTCCGGAGACAGTCGGGAGCGGTTAATTTGCATGGGCTCATCTGAGCTAGGTGAGGCCACCGGCCTAGGAGTAGGATTCCGGAACCTGGAACGATCCGAACGGTTACGTTCTCTTCCACGCTCCTGCATCCGAAGATCCACCTTGACGCAAAGGGAAATCAAATCTTCTAATGGATCCGGCAGATCTCTAGTAACCAGCTCGTCTTTCAGCCGGTCGGAAAGACCGTTCCAGAAGGCAGCTCTCAGGGCATCATTATTCCAGCGTAGTTCGGAAGCAATGGTCTGGAAATGAACCACGTACTGGCCCACGGAACGGGCGCCCTGCCGAACACGGAGCAAATCGGAAGAAGCAGTGGTCATTCTGCCGGGCTCGTCGAAAATCCTTCGAAAGGACGAGATGAAGTTGGTGTAGTTGGAAACCATGGGATCAGATCGTTCCCATAATGGAGACACCCAATCCAAAGCAGAACCTTCCAACAGAGAAATAATATATGCTACCTTGGACCGGTCTGTAGGAAAGTTGTGTGCAAGTAGCTCGAAATGTACCTCGCACTGGTTCAAGAAACCACGACAATTTTTGGGATTCCCATTATAGCGGGACGGAGTAGGCAACTGAAGGCGTGGAGTGACACCGGCCGATGGTTGAACATTGCTGGCAACGGCAACTGGTGCGACTGCTGGAACAGGAGCCGGAATTACTGAGGCCAGAGACGCCTGAATCTGATCCAGACGCCCGGACAACTGCTGGAGGTACTGCATCACCTGACCTTGTGCTGCTTCCTGACTTTGCACTCGAGAAGCCAGGTTCTGGATGGCACTAGAGTCCGTGTTCCGATCCCCCGAGTCCATGAGGCCTGAGTATACTATCACTGACCTGGTTTGGGAGTGTTGTGGACTCGGGGCTTCTTCCGATGACCGGGAAGAGGAACCGCCACTGGGTCGTAGTAGAGATGGCCGGATGTAGGTCTTCCTCATGCAGAACTAAGACGGCAGGCGGGAGGCCCAGAGGAATTCTTGTAGGTCTCCTGTAAGACAAGACTTGTAGAAATAATGAAGGCTGGGGTACTGAGATATTGGAGACACTGTGGTATTGAAGGCACTGAGGTACTGGGAGTACAGGGAGTGCTGGGAGACCCTTGGAGGCACGGAGGTGTTTGGAGGCACGGAGGTGCTTGGAGGCACGGAGGTGTTTGGAGACACCGAGGTGTTTGGAGGGACGAGGTGCTTGGAGGCACGAGGTGCTTGGAGACACGGAGGTAACTGGAGGCACGGAGGTGCTTTGAGGCGCGGAGGTGCTTGGAGGCACGGGGTGCTTGGAGGCACGAGGTGCTTGGAGGCACGGAGGTGCTTGGAGGCACGGAGGTAACTGGAGGCACGGAGGTAACTGGAGGCACGGAGGTAACTGGAGGCACGGAGGTGCTTGAGGCGCGGAGGTGCTTGGAGGCACGAGGTGCTTGGAGGCACGAGGTGCTTGGAGGCACGGAGGTGCTTGGAGGCACGGAGGTGCTTGGAGGCACGAGGTGCTTGGAGGCACGGAGGTAACTGGAGGCACGGAGGTGCTTGTAGGCACAGGATGCTTGGAAGCACAGGTTGCTTGTAGGCACAGGATGCTTGGAAGCACAGGTTGCTTGTAGGCACAGGATGCTTGGAAGCACAGGATGCTTGCAGGGACAGGATGCTTGGAAGCACAGGATGCTTGCAGGGACAGGATGCTTGGAAGCACAGGATGCTTGCAGGGACAGGATGCTTGGAAGCACAGGATGCTTGCAGGGACAGGATGCTTGGAAGCACAGGATGCTTGCAGGGACAGGATGCTTGGAAGCACAGGATGCTTGCAGGGACGAGGGAGCTCTGGATCATAGCTTCCACAGGAGAAACGAAGATACTCAGGCATCGGATCTCTGCCTGGTATCTGATTTTAAATTCCCCGCCCTAGCCTGATTGGCGGAGCAGGCAGGTGACGTCAGACCTGCTCCGCCTCCTTGCCCTTGCTTGTGATGGCGGCGCCCTTGCTTCCGGGAAGCCGCCGGAGAGCAGCGCCGACCCGCCGCTGAAGCCGGAGACTGACAGGGGAAGAGAGGCGCCGGGCAGACCAGGCCACCCGCAGGGACAAGCGCGGTCGCCGCTGCCCGAGGTTCGTGACACCAGGTCCATCCGTAAAAGATCAAAAAGTGTGGTCGAAATACTTTCATCTGAAAGCACCAAAGAGCTCATCACGAAGTGAGGAAGCATATGAGGACGACGGGATGGCTTACCTATAAAGAAACCGTTACATGGAAGTACGGCATCTTTTGAAGTAAGCTTGAATGTGAGCTTTAATTTTAAAGATTTTATGATAATAATTGCCATTCAGGCATATTATGTAAAGAATTCAAAGAAACCTTTATAGGTTTTGGTGGGAGTATACAAAAGTAAGCACACATGTGAGGAGCTTCTATTACCTTCTACACCGAGGTGAACCTGTACAGTTAGAATAACACCTCCCATAGACATCACAGTACAAGGAATCCAGGAGGAAGTCTTTTTCACCAGAAAGATACATCTGGGACATTCCTCTGAACTAGTGTATACAATTTGTGTTTTTTTTGCATATAACCCTATGGCTTTGGATTTTCATGAGAACCACACATGAGAAGTTCCTGGACTCTGGGCTTTTATTACGGACATTGCACAGTTTCGGCTGTGTCTAGGTAATCACACCTTTTTTTTGTTTTTTTTTTGTTTTGTTTCATACTGTTTTTTTTGCGCCGCCAGTTGGTTCCCATCCCATTGTTTTTCATTGTGTATTGTTCTTCAGGTGTGTGTGGTGACACATCAGGGTAGGGCACCACTAAAGGCTGCAATTAGAGTGCGCAGGAGTTTACCTTGAATCCCATTGTATATGATTTATGGAACAGTCAGCCACATTGCATAGGAGATATTTGGAGTAAGGACAGCTGGCTGGACATTGTTGTTAATTGCTTTATACATTGACTTCAACACAACACACGGGTTCAACAGCAGACAACGCTGGTGTACACGCAAAATGCAGCTATGCCGCAGTGATACCTCTGCACTGTAAATACAAATCGCATACCCTCCAACATGATCCATTCCATTAGGTACAAAATGCTCTGTTCCTGGACTTCCTTTCCAGTGGCAGTTGCAGAGGTGGGGCTGCAGCACCGTCCAAAATTCAGATAGGGGAGCCACACCAACTGCCACCCCAAACTGCCAAACTTTGCCTGCCGGGACTCAATGGCAGTTGTGTGGCTCCCCTATTCGAATTTTGGTCTGTGCTGTAGCCCCACCTCTGTAACTGCCCCTAAAAAGGAAATCCAGGAACAGAGCATTTTGTACCTAATGGAATGGGTCATGTTGGAGGGTATGAAATCATAGTGCTGAGGGTGGATCAATGCAGGAATGAGCCAGCAAAGGTGCTCATTGCACTGACTACGGGGTGGAGCTGGCTACGGGGTGGAGCTGGCAGAGCTGCACCTTTGCGGTCTGTGCCAAGTTGGTACTGCTCTGCTCTGATTGGCAACGCTAATTGGAAAAAGCAAATGTTAGTTGGCAGCCCAGCTACCCATGCCCCTCCTACTTGCCGCCCCCCTTTCACTGGCAACTTGCCAGTGGGATCCCAGCCCAAAAGCATTCAGAGCAGTGGGCACATGTCTCCCTACTCTCTATCCAAGCCCGTCCTGACTATGTTTCATTTAGGTCATATGTGCAGATCATTTACCTGCTACAGTATTTGCTGCACACATGTGTACTGTGAACTAAAGAGAGTAATGAAATAGTTAAAATTGAAATGATAGCTATTCTGGATCCTTTTCAACACACATTTGTTTTAGAACATCACGTCATTACTCGTCCTCTTTGGATAACAATAATATATTTATGTCAAGCTGATATGTGAGTACACACAAGTGTTATATATCTAGCACTTTGGCAGACTTCACAGGTAAGCCAGGTCAAATATTTTGGCTACAAACTGGTAGCTTAAGCAGGCTGCCTCCTGGAAAGGTTCTTAATGCATTCACGTCTCTTTCAAACATGTGGTAAATAGCATTGTTCACTTAGAAAGTATTCTTCATGAAATTGATACACATTAAGTTTCATGGTCTGGCAGGGCGTTACCTAATGCCCAGGTCTATTCACAAGTGTTTACACTAGACTCAAAGTCGGTCCTTTCACACATTCCACCTATTTGTAAAATGAGATTTATATCAGTATCAAGATCATTGTTTTGTCTGGTAAATAGTACACCCTTCCACGGCTCTGGACATCTCTGGTTGAAGTCTAGATGGCATGGATTCAGAGACCGAAGAATAGTACTAGCGATTCCAACCACAGGTAACCAAAGGATAAGGAAAGACAGTTGGAAAGTGGTGCTACCGCTGGGTTTTAAATAGCAGAGCCATTGTCTATGAGCCAATGAGAATCTCACTGGGAAAAGATGCCTTTATTGTGTCCATAATTAGATGAAATTGTATATCAACAATTCCACTATGGCTGGGATGTAATGAAGTTCGAGTTCGGGGGGCCGTGCATGGATGCCGGCCGAACTTGGATGTTTTTTTAAATAGTCATCCATGTACAAGGCTAATTCATGCCTTGTACATGAATGCCACACGAAAAAAAAAAAAAACATCCGAGTTTATGCAGGCATCCCGCACAGCCACTGAACTCGGACTTCATTGCATCCTGCCTGATGTGCTTGATGCATTTGAAGTAGCTAAATGGAATAACAACCATTTCCTGGTTTAAATCTTATTATCACTTAAGGAAAAGATAAAAAGGTAATTAGGTCCCGGTGAAATGGCCTGATGCATGTTTTAAGTAAAGCAAAAAATCAAGCAACTGATCAAATCCATGTTGTACTGCAGGTGGGGCAAATGTAACATGTGCAGAGAGATTTAGATTTGAGTGGGGAGTGTTCAGGCTGAAATCTAAAATGCAGTGTAAAAATAAAGCCCTTTAACATCTGTGTGCTACATGCAAAAGCAGCCAGTATTTAGTCTGCACAGAAACAATATAACCCCCCCAAATCTAAATCTCTCTGTACATGTTACATCTGCCCCACCTGCAGTGCAACATGGTTTTGCCCATCTGCTTGCTTTTTTGCTTTACTTACAAACATGAATCAGGGCCAAAGTCGAATCAAATCACAGCTGTTTGCTTTTAAATGAACTTTTAGTACCATACAGGAAAATTGTAGATTTCAAAAATACATTTGCACATTTGACCCTCTACAATTTAAACAGTACAGTGATTTAAAACAACGCCTATACTCTTCTATACTCTGGAACTGTAAAGTCAGTAACGTGTGATGTGTCTGGTAGCGATAAAAGAAAATGGGACATATTAAGTGTTATTATGCCCTCACTATTTCTGTACACTGTTCCTAGCTAGTCTTAATAATTACCCACGCGCTTTTCAAACTTTCCGCATAAACCACATGTACTCCAGTTATTTTGAGCACTTTAAATAACATACAAGAGTTCTCTATATAATAGCTACTGTGTCAGGGCGGAATAAAACCCACAACCTCAATGAAGATATGTGTACTTATACAACAATGATACAACATGTCTTCAATCACAAAATCTTACACAACACACCTATAACAGTTTAACATATAGCAATACAGGTATAATGGCAAATTAATTTGCTGCTGATTACTTAAATGTGAATAAGAACCTACTCTATGTATGTGCATTTATATGTATTCCAGCGGGATATAGTAATCATCCCGGCCGTCGGGATCCCGGCGGTTGGGCTCCCGGGAGTCAGCATACTAATGACAGGATCCCGACTGCCAGAATGCCGGCAGGGGGCAAAGGACTATTCCCACTCACGGGTGTCCATGTCACCCATAAAGTGGGAATAGAACCTGTGGCGAGCGCAGTGAGCCTGCAAGGGGCTTTGTTGCACTCGCCCCCCTGCCAGCATTCTGACGGGCGGGATCCCGCATCGGTATGCTGACTGCCGGAATCTCAACAATCCGAATTTTACTTGCAAAGGAGAAGTCTTTGGCAAATTTTAACAAACCAAAAATAATTACAGGTTGTTCAGTCATCAATATCAACAGCATACATTACAAGATCAATGACATAACACCAAGGGGTATATTTATCAATTATCGTGATTTAAACCCAAAAATCTTAATTTCTTAACACTCAAATTAGATAATGCCCGAATGTATCTGAACTTTCGGATTCCGTCCCTGTGATGTGTTCAGAATGTAGCGACCCATCTTTCTGGTGGGTCATCCCACCCCAGGGGAAGAGAGGGAGCAGGCACTGGGTACTGCTGCTGCTGGCTGTGCTACATCAGACCTGTCAGACTGTAAAATGTCACATGTAAGGCTATTACACCAACATATTGTCAGGAAACAGAGTTCTGCACACCAGTCTGCAGTCTAGTCCGGCTCCAAGTGACCAGCAGGTGTTATACCGCTCAACATACTGCTTCCCCACTCTGCTTTCTCTGGCAACCCAAGATGCTGCCTGGTCTCCCTGCTATCTTTCTTGCCAGCAGCGGGTACTGGGCTCCACTATATTGCCACCAGTCAGCTGATCACGGCTCCACCAATTGCAAGCATCGGTCCGGTCAGCTGACTCTGCTGTCCAATCACTGCCTGGAAAGGGGGATAAAAGGATTGCCCAGAACAATGTCGCTATCTCATCGCAGTGCGGATTACTGCCTGGTAACACTGGGGTCATGGGTTCGATTCCCACCATGGCCCAAACTTTGTGAAGTTTGTATATTCTCCCTGTGCTTGCATGGGTTTCCTCCAGGTACTCCGGTTTCCTCCCACACAGTTAATTGGCTCCGGGCAGTTAATTGGCTCTGTGCTTGCATGGGATTCCTCCAGGTACTACAGTTTCCTCCCACACAGTTAATTGGCTCCGGGCAAAACGAACCCTAGAGTGAATGTGTGTGCGTGTACGGGTTTAGTATGATTTACCTACAATCAAAATTCTGACGATCAAAATATTGACAACAATTGACCGATGGTCAAAATACCAACATATAAAATACAGAAAAAGTCAAAATACAGACATTTAAAATACCAACATTTAAAATGTCAACAAGTCAAGAAGTTTTCCATTTGGGAAGGGTGTATGTCGACATAGGTCAACATGGATGTGATGCTTCGGGCACACTATTATATTCCGCATCCAGGTCCACTGGGATGGTTAAGCATGAACAAGTCGGTTTCAATGAAAAAATCATGAAAAACGTATGTTGACTTTTTGACCTGTCGACATTTTAAATGTTAGTATTTTGACCTTGTCAGTGTTTTAAATGTCTGTATTTTGACCTTGTCTGTATTTTGACCATCGGTCTGTATTTTGACCGCCAGTATTTTGATTATAGGTAAATTGACTGTATCCCCTGTGTACATGTGGTAGGGGATATAGATTGTAAGCTCTACTGTGGCAGGGACTGATGTGAATAGCCAAACACTCCGTAAAGCACTGCGGAATATGTGTGCGCTATATAAATACATACCTCCCAACATGACCCTCTCACGGAGGGACAGAATGCTCTGCTACTGGCATTTTTTTAAAATTTACGATTGCTGGCACCTGTTTTGAGGGTAATGGGTAAGAATGAAAGGTGTTTCAGCACAGGTGATGGCAATCCTACATTAAGAGGGAAGTCTAGGAGCAGATCATTGTGTCCCTCCTGGAGAGAGTCATGTTGGGAGGTATGTAAATAACGTGTAATAAATAAATAATCTCAGCTGTGTATAGGCTTCAGACTCCTGAGTTCAGTATCTGTTCCAGAATATCTGCTTTATCCTCCAGTCACTGGGAGCGAGCAGCCATTGGAAGAGATGAACAGTCACGAGCAGGAGGAGTTGCAGGTATAGACAGTCACTGAATGGAAGAGAGCTATAATTGAGGTGCAAGAGGAGAGGGCTGTGAGAACAGGAGGTAAGAGGGCCCTGCTCCAAGGAGCTTACGATCTAGAGGAAGAGTGAGATAGACAGGTGACATGAGGTACAAGCAAGCGGAAGGTGGCCTGGTGTCAGGAAGTAAGCAAGGCAGAGATGGCCAAGGCATGATGATGGGAGAGCGGCCTCAAGACTGGGTTATGCGGAATGGTAGACTTTGATGAACAGATGACAGGCTGACTCCTGTCCTAGTCTCCACCGGTTCCAGTCCAGTTCAAGTCAGTTCCTAAGCTGACTCCAGTTCCAGTTTCCACCAGTTCCAGCCTGCTCCAAGTGCAAGTAAGTTCTTAAGCTGACTCCAGTTTCAGTTTCCACCAGTTCAACTTTAAGTCAGTTCCTATTGACTCCTGATCCAGTATTCACCTGTTCCAGTACAGCCAAGACAAACCCAATTCCAGTTCAAGTATTTCTACAAGTACATAATAAAGGCTTCCTGAAATATATTTCTCCCTGTGACCTGAAAACCTCATACTCCTCTACTGAACACCAGAGTCAAACCTGAGTTAAAAAACACATTTCTGCCACATACAGTATATCTTGTTGCTTATCTCAAAATATCTTCCAGCTTGACTTCTCTGATCAGCACAACAACTGTGCCTGTCATCCACACGCATTTCCTGCTCCCATTCAAGGTTACAGGACATTTTGCGGACTGCACCCACTGTAAGGAATTCCCCCCATGCACAATAAGACTTTCCTCTGGTCTCCAAACCTTCAACTTCAAGCATTCCCTGAAAACTCACCTCTTCAGACAACTTATCAAATTCCAGGACCACCCACATAACCTCCATAAGCTATCCTACCTAATTACATTCCCTTGACACAGTCCACACATAACTTTACATATTCTCACTTTCACATCACACCAATCATAGGACAAAATTCCTTTGTGACTCAATCATACAGCCCACCAAGAACCTCTGCAATCTGGACCAATAGACAGTGGCATCACAAGGGGGGTGCGTGTGGTGCACTTTGCCCTAGGTGCAATGGCAGAGGGGGCCCCAGTTTTAAAATTGCCCTGGGCTCCAAAACCCCTTGCTACGCCCCTGCCAATAGGCAATATGTAGCATTTACTCTTGTGTACCTATGGGTTCATTATGATATATCAGCGTCCGGGATGCCGGCCGTCAGTATACCAACAACGGCATCCCGGCCATCAGTATGCGCAAAGAGTCCCCTTGGGGGCTCGGTGGCTCACCACAGGTTCTGTTCCCAATCTATGGGTGTTGTGGACACCCACGAGTGGGACTAGCCCTTTAGCCGGGATTCCAGCTGACGGCATTGTCGGAGATACTGACCACTGGGATCCCGACCGTCGGCAACTTAACGGCATCCCGTATCTATGTCTATTTTCCCTATAGTTTGTAAGCTTGTAAGCAGGACCCTCTTATCTCTATCTGAATGTTATTACCCAGTCTCATTTTATTACTGTTTTATTACTGTTTGTTCCTAATTGTAAAGCGTAACAGAATATGCTGCGCTATATAAGTAACTACAGTAATAAAAAAATAATAGTAGCAAATGATAATAAAAGTAAAGAAATAATTCCTCCATAGAAATCTTGGACATTTCTGTAACACAGTCTGTCCCTGTTGCTGCAATTAATGTTGGGCAATCGCTTTATGCATAGCCCTTATTACATCCTGCTTTCTCAGTCATTGCTGCAAATATGTACGGCCTGTTTTATTGTCTCAAAGTGCGCTGTGTAAATTCCAGCTTGTTTGAAAAGTAGAATAAACAAGCTAAACTTTACCGTTATAATTTATTGTCTGCCTCTTTCTAAACTGCATTTTACTTATTGGTAAGTATGTAATATGGCCCATATACTTGTAACACATGTTACTCACACAGTGGGGCAGATGTATTAAGGATAAGGCATAAGGAAGTGATAAACCAGTGATAAGTGCAAGGTGATAAATGCACCAGCCAGTCAGCTCCTAACTGACAATTTGTATATTGGAGCTGATTGGCTGGTGAGTTTATCACCTTGCACTTATCACTGGTTTATCACTTCCTTATGCCTTTTCCAGGTAACTACATCTGCCCCTTTGTTCCCTAGGTGTAAGTTTGGCCATAGCCAGACTAAGAGGGGGCTGCAGGGGATACTGTACCCCAGGCCTCCCTCTGTCATGGGGCCCCCTGGCCAAAGCACGCTGACATCACTAGCTCTCACTGTGAGCAGCAAAACCAGAGCTGTAAGTGACCCAAGGATCCCAGCTGTAATCTGTTATCTAGTGAGAGCATTCAGGTGTAGAGAGATACACACACACACACACACACACACACACAACGTCCTCCTGAGTCCTGTCCCAGTGTGTAAGTAGTACAGAGGCTGCTGCTATTCTTGCATGTGACAAGATAAATTATAGATTACATTTTTTTGTGTATTTTAAGGTAATTTAAAACTTAAAAAAATAGTTGTCTCTCAATTAGGTGGAGCTATAAAGAGTACCCAGACATTATTCAACTATTACTTTAAATCTAATATAAACTATTGGTTTGAATTTAATATACACAATCTAATATACACTCCCCCTCTTCCTGGAACCCCTGTTTTAAGTGCCCTGGGCCCCCCCTTCCACCCTCCCCAAGGCTTAATCTGGTCCTGAGTCTGGCTGCTGTACTGTAAATTGCTTGTTATTGCAGACGGATAGCTTCCCTGCCTTTCTGTGAAACTCCTTCAAGTCATGCCCATTTAACTTTGGCACTTTGGAAGAGATGTACTAATCCTTGGGAAGTGATAAAGTGGAGAGAGATAAAGTACCAGCCAATCAGTTCCTAACTGCCAGGCTTTGTTTGAAAAATGACAGGAGGTGATTGGATGGTACTTTATCTCTCTCCACTTTATCTTTCTTCAAGGCTTTGTACATCTGCCCCTTAATCTTTACTCCTTTATCATTTTCACAGTCTGTTCTGTCACATGATTTGCCTGCCTCTATCTTCCAGATGCACACTTGCTTCTCACCCACACCTTATCCATCACTTCAGTCTGCAAGTCAGCTTACACCCGAAGCATGGTGAGCAAAGCAAGCCCGCAAGGGTACAATTTTCTTCTGTTGGTGGACAGATAACAGAAAAAGAAACTAGATTTGGGAGAAAATAACAGCACTTGAAGGGCAAGGAACTGTACTTCCGTCCTCACTCAACGTCACGTCCGGGTACATTAACTTAACAGAGTTGCTATCTGACCGGGGTACTCCAATCTCTTAGCATCACCCCTGCCTGTAAGTATCTCAATTGTCTGTCACCTCAGTCTCCACAGCTCCAGACCCTTTCTCCTCTCTCTGCTCTCCTCAGTCCATCTCCTGTCTGTCTATATGCCCCCTCAATCCAACTCCTGCACATGTCTCCCAGCCTCCCTGCAAAGCTCCTTTACGTGTCTCTCCCTCTCAGATCATCTGCATGTGTCTTCCCCTCTCAGACCATCTCCTGCATGTGTCTTCTCCTTTCAGACCATCTCCTGCATGCATCTTCCCCTCTCAGACCATCTCCTGCATGTGTCTTCTCCTTTCAGATCATCTCCTGCATGTGTCTTCCCCTCTCAGACCATCTCCTGCATGTGTCTTCTCCTTTCAGACCATCTCCTGCATGCATCTTCCCCTCTCAGACCATCTCCTGCATGTGTCTTCTCCTTTCAGATCATCTCCTGCATGTGTCTTCCCCTCTCAGACCATCTCCTGCATGTGTCTTCTCCTTTCAGACCATCTCCTGCATGCATCTTCCCCTCTCAGACCATCTCCTGCATGCATCTTCCCCTCTCAGACCATCTCCTGCATGGGTCTTCCCCTCTCTGACCATCTTCGGCATGTGTCTCGCACCACCCCAGTCCATTTCCTGCATGTGTCTTCCCCTCTCAGATCATCTCCTGCATGTGTCTTCCCCTCTCGGATCATCTCCTGCATGTGTCTTCTCCTCTCAGACAATCTCCTGCATGTGTCTTCCCCTCTCAGATCATCTCCTGCATGTGTCTTCCCCTCTCGGATCATCTCCTGCATGTGTCTTCCCCTCTCGGATCATCTCCTGCATGTGTCTTCTCCTCTCAGACCATCTTCTGCATGTGTCTTCTCCTCTCAGACAATCTCCTGCATGTGTCTTCTCCTCTCAGACCATCTCCTGCATGTGTCTTCTTCTCTCAGACCATCTCCTGCATGTGTCTTCTCCTCTCAGACCATCTCCTGCATGTGTCTTCTCCTCTCAGACCATCTCCTGCATGTATCTCCCACTAGCACATTCCAATTCCTGCATGTGTCTTAGTTCATCTTCTCCATGTGGCTCCCCTGTCTCTCAGTCCAGCTTCTGCCAGAGAATTTGCTAGTGGGACCACCATCTTTTGCAGCATGCAAATAACTCTGTATACATGGAGTTCTAAGCTTTTTTATGTGCACAAGCTGTGCCCTCTGACAAGTACCACTACCTCCACTGAGTGAGTTGCTCATAGCCACTTCTCCTTCCTCTGCTTTCTTCATAGTGCGACTGTCTGCATTATGTTTCTCATCCATGTATATGACTCCATCTATTGCAACCCTGTCTGTTTCACCCTTTCTGTTCTCCTCTGTCAATTTTGTATGAGCAGTTTCTCTCCCTATGTGTGCTGCAAAAAGCCCCCCCCCAACAGACACACATTGTGTATCTGTGCATCTGTCTCCTCTTTGCGTGTGTCATACCCAATCTTTACACATCTGTTACATAGAATTTGACGGCAGATAAGAACCACTCGGCCCATCTAGTCTGCGCCTTTTATTTATTCTTTAGGCAATCTCAACCCTTTTTGAACCTTATCTTTGTAAGGATATTCATATGCCTATCCCAAGCATGTTTAAATTGCTCTACAGTCTTAGCCTCTACCACCTCTGATGGGAGGCTATTCCACTTATCCACTACCCTTTCTGTGAAGTAATTTTTCCTTAAATTTCCCCTGAACCTCTCCCTTTCCAGTCTCAGTGTATGTCCTCGAGTTCTAATACTTCTCTTCCTTTGAAGAATGTTTCCCTCCTAAACTTTGTTAAGACCCTTGGTATATTTGAAAGTTTCTATCCTGTCCCCCCTTTCCCTTCTCTCCTCCAAGTTTGTACCCATCCTTCTACCATTTGCCCCAACACCCACTTTTCCCTTCCTCACAAACTTCTCTTCCTCCCACCTGCCCATTCTTATTCCTCTTCTGCTCTCTTTACCTCTTACTTTTTTCATACTCTTTTTCTGAAGTTGGGAGTGTCCTGGAGGTTGCTGACCAGAAGCAACGTGAACAAATGGAGGTGCAGCTGTTCCCAACACCACATTACTGAATTTGAATTACAGGTAAGAATAATCTTTTGATTTTAATAATTTTGCTGGATAACAGAATAGAAACCTATTGATACATTATATGAGTCCAGTGGTGGATTTGATCTATAGGCTGCAGGACTGCAGCCCCCCAAAGGTAAAATCCGCCTCCCTGTTCAGTGTCAGTGAAGCCAGATGCAGTCTATGACTGCACTGGATTCACTGTCACTGGCAGTGACTTCCTATTGGAAGCCCTACCTGGCAGTCACAGACATGCAAGGCAGTCCCATTAGGAGATGTTTCCCCCCTCTGGAACTGCCAGACCGGGCTGAGATAAGCAGAGAGCTGGCCTCCTGTAGGAAGCCACTCCCTGCCTTTCGCGCAACCTAATTCGACTTCTATGGGCTGTAGTTGGTGCAGTCCAAAGAAGCCAGGGGTTTGCACATGCACAGTCGCATCACAGTTTCTGTGCATGTGCCCGTCAACCCACCTGCCAGACCCAATGCGCAGGTGTAGGGACCCGGGGACTGGCTGTGTCCAGTCCAAGCCTGGAGGTAGGAGCCATAAGTAGAAGCCACCACTGAATGGGTCTTATTCTTCAAGCTAAAAATTCCAATAGTAAATGGCAAATGGGGTTTTGAGACATTGACAAACAGAGACTCCTGAGGGCGCCTGTGTGCAGGCTTCAACTGGGCCCCCTCCTCTCTAGCCATCAGCGCTGTAGCTCTGGGTACTAGGGTCCCTGGGGTACCCTAGCTCTGTCCCAGAGCCTAAAGCGCATGCACAGATCTCTGGGAAAATGGCGCAGGGGCCATTTTCCCAGTGATTTTCCTACTGCACATGTGCCAAACACCAGTAAAATTGTCACTTTCCCATTTTCACAGTGATTTTCTGCAGCAGCGCTGCTGCGCCGCGGGACTCTGGAGGGTAGGTATTAAAAATAATGGGTGCTGGGTGTGGCCCCCTGCACCCATTATAAATATGCCAGTGCACTTAAAGACCACTGTATTGCGAGGTAAGGGGCCCCAAACCAGTTTGGTTTCGAGGAGGGCAAAACAATCCCAGTGCATTTAATTTTGGGTGGTATTCATGTGACCGGCGGTTGGGTGACCGACAGTCACATGACCTCCTCCACGATCCCGACCGCTCACTATCCCGATGGTCGGCATGCCGACCAACAGGGACTATTTCCACGACACCCATAGAGTGGGAATAGAACCCGTGGCGAGCGCAGCGAGCCCGCAAGGGGCTTGCTGCACTCGCCCCTCCCCGCCGGGATCCCGGCATTGGTATGCTGCCGGGATCCCGGCGTCGGTAAGCTGACCGGCGGTCTCCTGACCGCTGGTCAGCCGTACTACACCCTTTAATTTTCACACATATTGTCAAATCAAACTACGAATCTATACAAGTAGTTAATGTTGTTCACTATGATTTCCTGCCACACCAGATCAAAAACACAGATCTAATGGGGTCATTCCGACCTGATCGCACGCTAGCTATTTTTTGCAGAGCTGTGATCAGGTCAAAACTCACCAAAACTGCGCATGCGTATGCACTGCATTGCGCAGGTGCGTAGTACGGGTACAAAGAGGATTGGTGCTGGGTGATGGATTTTACAAAGAATCTATTCACACAGCCGATCGCAAGAAGATTGACAGGAAGAAGGTGTTTATGGGTGTCAACTGACCGTTTTCAGGGAGTGATTTGAAAAACGCAGGCGTGTCCAAGCGTTTGCAGGGCAGGTGTCTGTTGTCAATTCCGGGACCGGACAGGCTGAAGTGATCGCATCGGCTGAGTAAGTTCAGACCTACTCAGAAACTGCACAAAACTTTATTGTACCGCTCGGCTGCACAAGTGATTGCACACTTGCAAAGCAAAAATACACTCCCCCATAGGCGGCGACTATCTGATCGCAGCGCTGCAAAAAATAGCTAGCGTGTGATCAGGTCTGAATGACCCCCAAATTGCCATCCAAAGGAGCAGCAATTCATACATTTGTCTTATTATTGTACACATTTAAATTCCAACTGAAGGAACCTATTCATGCTTTATTCATTGGTATTACCATGTATAGAAATAGGTGGTCTTCACTTTGCCAGCGGTCGGGCTCCCGGCGGCAACACATACTACACCCATAGAAATTATTAACATATGTGCATTTTATTCTGTTTTCTATTTGATTCCATTTTGCCCATTAGATAAAATTGAAATTCTGGAATCTATTATATCACATCATGCAATTCCTGTAATTTTATGCTCACAGATACTTTTAGTTCACAGATGATTACTAACAATGGTGGTCATTCCGAGTTGATCGCACGTAGCAACTTTTTGCTGCTCGTGCAATCAACTTGACGGCGTCTATGGCGGAGTGTATTTTAGCATAGCAGGGCCTTGAACACTTGTGCAGCCCTGCTATGCTAAAAAAGTTTCCTGCAAAACAAGACCAGGGTCAGACCTACTTACCCTGTGCGACGGATCCAGCGACGAAGGTCCTGGGATTGACGTCAGACATCCGCCCTCCAAACACCTGGACACGCCTGCATTTGCCTCACCATGCCTGGAAAACGGTGAGTAGAAGCCCCAGAACGCATCCCCACCATCAATCTTCTAGCGATCGCTGCTGCGACCACTTTCAGCGCTGCCGGCGTCGCTGACGCGTGTGCGCATTGCGGCCGCCGCGCAGTCCCAAACCGCTCACACCGCAGCGAAGAACCGATGCGTGCGAGCAGGTCAGAATGACCCCCAATAAGACATACAATGGCCACTTTTGGTCATAGTAACATGATTTTAGTAACACAAGAAAATACTGTAAAGCAACAAAAAGACAGTAAACTACAAACTATAATTTTATTTATTTATTAACAGTTTCTTATATAGCGCTGCATATTCCATTGCGCTTATTGAATCTACAGTTTAAACAACCAGTTAAAAAGCAGTGATACATTTGAAATATCACTTTACAGTCATACTACCAGGGGTTAAAGTGAGCCGGAACGGGGCGGAACTGCATTCTGTCAGTTCCACTTGGAGACGGAACGCAGTTCTGCCTCCTCTGGCTCACCTAGCCCGGCGATGTGTCCCCGTCGCTGCAAGGAGATGACGGGCACCCGCTGAGATTGTGTTACCAGCGGGCGCTCGTCTCCCTCACTACAGCGGCAGCCGGAGGCAGGAGCTCAGTACTGAGATCCGGCTTCCGGCGCTGTCACTGTGCGCTATGGAAGAGATGTCATGATGTCTCTCCCATAGTGCCGAGGAGCGGGCGCCCAGAGGACTGCAGCGGCTGGACACGGAGCGGGGCTTGGTGAGTATGGTCTGTGATTTGTCTGTTTTTTTCCTTTGTAGCGGCGCATCTACTCGGGGGCATTACTACTAAGGGGCATCTACTGGGGCATTTTTACTGGGGTGGCATCTACTGGGGGCAAACTACTGGGGGGCTTTACTACTGGGGGGCATTACTACTGAGGGCATTAATACTGGGGGGTCATCTACTGGGGGCAAACTACTGGGGGGCATTACTACTGGGTGGGCATTACTACTGAAGGGCATCTACTGAGGGCAAACTTCTGGGGTGCATATCTACTGGGGGCATTACTACTGGTGGGCATCTACTGGGGGACATTATTACTGGGGTCCAAATACAAGGGGGCAAGCTACTGGGGCAAACTACTGGGGCAAGCTACAAGGGAGCAAACTACAAGGGGCAAGCTACTGGGGGCAAGCTACAAGGGGCAAACTAGAAGGGGGCAAGCTACTGGGGCAAACTACAACAGAGCAATCTTCTGGGGGCAAACTACAAAGGGGCTAACTACTGGGGGCAAACTACAGGAGGGCATTACTACTGGGGGCATAACTACAGGGGCATTACTACTGGGGGCGTAACTACAGGGGCATTACTACTGCAGGGAGATGATGGGCGCCCGCTGAGATTGTGTAACCAGCGGGCGCCCGTCTCCCTCACTACAGCGCCAGCCGGAGGCAGGAGCTCAGTACTGAGCTCAGGCATCCGGCGCTGTTACTGTGTGCTATGGGAGAGACGTCATGACGTCTCTCCCATAATGCCGAGGAGCGGGCACCCAGAGGACTGCAGCGGCCGGACACGGAGCGGAGATTGGTGAGTATGGTCTGTGTTTTGTCTGTTTTTTTTCCTTTGTAGCGGCACATATACTGGGGGGCATTACTACTGGGGGGACATCTACTGGGGGCAAACTACTGGGGGGCATTACTACTGGGTGGGCATTACTACTGAGGGGCATCTACTGGGGGCAAACTCCTGAGGCGCATATCTACTAGGGGCATTACTACTGGTGGGCATCAACTGGGGGCAAACTACTGGGGGACATTATTACTGGGGGCAAGATACTGGGGGCAAACTACTGGGGCAAGCAACAAGGGAGCAAACTACAAGGGGCAGGCTACTGGGGGCAAGATACAAGGGGGCAAGCTACTGGGGACAAACTCCAAGGGGGCAATCTTCTGGGAACAAACTACAAAGGGGCTAAATACTGGGGGGCAAACTACAGGAGGGCATTACTACTGGGGGCATAACTACAGGGGCATTACTATTGGGGGTGTAACTACAGGGGCATTACTACTGGGGGCGTAACTACAGGGGCATTACTACTTGGGGGCAAACTACAGGGGCGAAAACTACAGGGGGGCTAAACTACTGGGGGCATAACTACAAGGGCTAAACTACTGGGGGCATTACAACCGGGGCTAAACTACATGGGTCAAACTACATGAGGGCTAAACTACTGGGGGCATTACCACTGGAAAGCTAAACTAAAGGGTGGGTAAACTACTGGGGTCATAACTGCAGGGGCATTACCACTGGGGCATAACTACTAGGGCTAAACTACAGGGAGCTAAACAACTGGGGGCATTACTACAGGCAACATTACTACTGGGGGCAATACTACACAGGGGCATTACCATTAAGGGCATTACTATTGGGGGCCCTACTGATGAGGGCATTGTAAAGGGAGTACTTCATAAGGGGCATCACTCCTGGGGACATAAGGGGTACTACTATTGCAGGAATTGCATAAGAGGCACCACTATTATGGGGTCTATATAAGGGACACAACCACTCTGGGCACTACGAGTACAGTGTACATTGCATAAGGAGTACTACTACTGTGGGCATTGTATAAGAAGCGCTACTGCGGTTGGCATTATGTGTATTACGGGGTGCTACTACTGTGGGCATTATTACTATTGTGTGACCACGCCCCTTTCTTTTTTCAGACCACACCCTTTTTTGCAGCGCAATACCTTTATGACATTGGCGCCGTGGGGAGGGGGGGTGAGTTCCACCACCTCTCTAGGACCACTTTAAGCACTGCATACTACTATTTTTTTTAGATCTATTTAAACCTAAACACGCTGAATGGCAAAAACAACATAGATTTCAAAAAGCATTGAAAAGGCTGATATAAAGTAGTTTCAGTATAGTTAGACAAACAAAAACTAGAGATGTGCGGCGGACACTTTTCACGTTTTGTGTTTTGGTTTTGGATCTGGATCCCCGCTCGTGTTTTGGATCTGGATTGGTTTTGCCAAAACCACCCTTTCGGGTTTTGGTTTTGGATCTGGATGATTTTTGAAAAAAACATAAAAACAGCTGTAATCACAGAATTTGGGGGTAATTTTGATCCTAAGGTATTATTAACCTCAATAACATTCATTTCCACTCATTTCCAGTCTATTCTGAACACCTAACAATATTGTTTTTAGGCCCAACGGTTGCACCGAGGTAGCCTGATGACTAAGCTAAGTGACACAAGTGGGCTGCACAAACACCTGGCCCATCTAGGAGTAGCACTGCAGTGTCAGACAGGATGGCACTTAAAAAAAAAATAGTCCCCAAACAGCACATCATGCAAAGAAGTAAAAGAGGTGCAATGAGGTAGCTGTATGACTAAACAAAGCAACACAATTGTGCGGCACAAACACCTGGCCCAACTAGGAGTGGCACTGCAGTGACAGACAGGATGGCAGTTTTAAAAACTAGGCCCCAAAGAGCACATAATGCAAAGAGAAAAAAAAGAAGTGCACTGAGGTTGCTGGATGACTAAGCTAAGCGACAAAAGTGGGCCGCACAAACACCTGGCCCATCTAGTAGTGACACTACAGTGGCAGACTGGATGGCATTTTTAAAAACTAGGCCCCAAAGAGCACATAATGTAAAGAAAAAAAAAAAAGAGGTACAAGGTGGAATTGTTTTGGTCCCTCCCACCCACCCTGTTGTTTAAACAGGACATGCACAGTTTAATAAACCCATCATTTCAGCGACAGGTGGTCCCCCTGGAAAAAGCTCACCAATTTCTCAGAATCATAGCTAGCTGCAAACATACCACCTCCATATTTGATGACTTTTCACATTACGAGAAGAGGCAAGAGGAAGAGGACAGTGTCAAGAAGGTGATTAAAAATTAGAGAGGCACATGCAACCAGGAACAACACACAGGCTTTCACCTTCACTCCTATATTGGTGTGGAACAGAAAGGACTTCAACCAAGCAAATATTTAATTATTAATTACCCCCTTCTCCATTTTCAGGGATAAAATAATCTCAGATTTAATGCTGGGATGCAAATAAACTGGTGTATACCACAGGATCAAGATTGGATATTTTACCCCTCCACAGAGTCTGGAGACTTATTTTCTGAAAATCTTGAGGGTTTCTTTTCTTCCATTTTTTTATTGCATTTTTATTTACATATTTTGTGGCAGATGCCTTATTTTTGTTTTTCACAGCTCCCAGTGAACATACCTGTGTGTTTTGTTTATTTTATTCATATTTTATTTTTAAATAAAGCAGCCCCTTAGATGTTTTAGCAGCCCCTCCTGAGCCCCCACAGCAGCCCAGGATGGGGCAAGTTGAGTTTGGGTGGGTTTTGTAAAATACTAAGCACGACTGTGCAGTAAAAGTTTTTGTTATTGAACCCCTGCCCTAGTGGAGCTAACCACTCTACAGTCCAAACTCATTTCATACAATAAGTAGGATTGTGGGAGGAAGCAATGCTAACCTCTGTGCCCACAGCATGCCTCAGCCTGGCAAGCCAGACATCTTCCTGGCTGTAAGCCACCATGAGACTCCATACTGGGCCTTATTCAGGTAACTGTTTGTGCCTCACATGAGCTCCTGGCCCATCTAGTGCTGCAGTGCAATGGAAAGCTGATGCAATGCAAGATCACTGAAATTCTGTTCTTCTAACACCTCAAGGTCTTGCGATAACCCTATGCAGCCCTTAGGAAAAGAAGATTGCTGTACAACAAATGCGCATCTTCTAAATAAATAATCCCAAAATGTGGAGCATCAATAATAAATCAAAATTAAGGTTGACTAATTGGAGCCATTCATTTGAGTGAGTCCCTAATATAAAATAATTGAGAAGAACCTCTCTCTAATGCTCCGGAAGAAAATATCACTTTTACCTCTCCGGCAGTTGCGCTGGATTATGATTAAGTCTCTTCTGAGTAACACTGACTTTGGCCACAAATGTGGTCTCTCCCCACTTAATGTTAAAACTCCGGCAATTTCCATTTCCACCTTTGCGGCTAGTTTTCACAAATCTGTTTGTGATGTTGAAGTTTGTTTCATATTTGCTCTAGGCTTTCATTTAAACCTAGGATCAAGTACCGCAGCACCCCTGGAATTATACAGCATAGGCAGAACCCCTGGAGAATTACACAGCACCGCAGACAGGCAACAGCACCCCTGGACTTAAACGGTAGTGGGCCAGCACTCCTGGACAGATAGGGCAGAGAGGCAGCACCCCATATGGGGCAGCACCCCTGGAATGATGTGGCAAAGAAAAGACGTGCAAGATGGAATTGTCCTTGGGCCCTCCCTTCCAACCTTATGTTGTATAAACATGACATGCACACTTTAACAAACCAATCATTTCAGCAACAGGGTCTGCCACATGACTGTGGCTGAAATGATTGGTTTGTTTGGGCCCCCACCAAAAAAGAAGCAATTAATCTCTCCTTGCACAAACTAGCTCTACAATGGCAAGATGTCGTCCTCATCCTCAGATTCCCCCACCTTCAGTGTGTACATCCTCATCCTCACAGATAAATACTGTACTATTCAAACAAACAAACAAACCAACCAACCACATCATTTAGGTGTCAGTGGACTGCTTACATTACTAATTTTGGAGGGTTACCACCTGCGCACTGAGGTAATGTCAACCCCCTATTGGGTGTGGCGAGCTGCTGATGTTTGTAGGTGATCTAACCTACTGGAAAAGTTTGCAGAGTATAAACAACACAGCGCTCAACCCCTGATAAGAACTAATGCAGTTTCGATGTTCACTTTATCTATGTGTTCTTATTCATGAAAATAATAATAATGAATCACAAGTGTAAATCATACTCTGTATTGATGTTGAAAAATTGCTAATATCAGTTTGATGTAACAATTAAACTTTTATTTCCGGAGTCACAGTGCTCCTTGTAGATACTTGGTAAATATAAGGTTAACTTTGTAACTAATTGGGGTTATTTCAGTCCATGCAATTGCGTGAAATCTCTCCTGTAAAATAATTATCAGGAGTACTTGACCTCTTTCAAAGGTCCAAATTAATGTGTCCAGATTACTAGCCGAAAAAACCATGAAAACAACATAAAATTAAAAATAATGAAAAAATAAAAACAAAACATAGAAATAAAAAGGGTTCAATTGCTGATCGCAAAAGTTCTAACGTTTAATCTTAAATGTGTTATCACTGCCCTAATTAGGGCCGTCTTTTAGTCCTGCTGATCGCAGTGAATTTCCTGGTATAAATGTCAATGGAGATGTGAGTTGGGGGATATATGTTCTGGGGGTGCGGCGTCCCGTAACCCTCAGGTGCATATACTTACCCTTCTTCCTCTTGTCGTCTTAGCCTCTCGTCCCCCGCTGTGTCCGTTCGTCTGTCCCTCCGTCTCTCTCCCCGCGGCCGGCGCAGAGCCCCTGTGTGCAGCCTGCACACCGAGGCACGGACCTTCGGGGCAGCGGAATCACCGGCGGCTACGGCACTTCCGGGCACTGTCAGCCTGTTACTGGCGTTCGGTCCCCGGCGCGCTGCAGCACCCACGGCGGCTCTACTTCACTGGCCAGTGAAGGAGACTGTGGGATCTGGAAGCGGCTGATCTTTACAGCGGGTGTTCGAATGATGCTAGATGTTAGATGTGTTAGATGTGACACATCTAACACATCTAACATCTAGCATCATTCGAACACCCGCTGTAAAGATCAGCCGCTTCCAGATCCCACAGTCTCCTTCACTGGCCAGTGAAGTAGAGCCGCCGTGGGTGCTGCAGCGCGCCGGGGACCGAACGCCAGTAACAGGCTGACAGTGCCCGGAAGTGCCGTAGCCGCCGGTGATTCCGCCGCCCCGAAGGTCCGTGCCTCGGTGTGCAGGCTGCACACAGGGGCTCTGCGCCGGCCGCGGGGAGAGAGACGGAGGGACAGACGAACGGACACAGCGGGGGACGAGAGGCTAAGACGACAAGAGGAAGAAGGGTAAGTATATGCACCTGAGGGTTACGGGACGCCGCACCCCCAGAACATATATCCCCCAACTCACATCTCCATTGACATTTATACCAGGAAATTCACTGCGATCAGCAGGACTAAAAGACGGCCCTAATTAGGGCAGTGATAACACATTTAAGATTAAACGTTAGAACTTTTGCGATCAGCAATTGAACCCTTTTTATTTCTATGTTTTGTTTTATTTTTTCATTATTTTTAATTTTATGTTGTTTTCATGGTTTTTTCGGCTAGTAATCTGGACACATTAATTTGGACCTTTGAAAGAGGTCAAGTACTCCTGATAATTATTTTACAGGAGAGATTTCACGCAATTGCATGGACTGAAATAACCCCAATTAGTTACAAAGTTAACCTTATATTTACCAAGTATCTACAAGGAGCACTGTGACTCCGGAAATAAAAGTTTAATTGTTACATCAAACTGATATTAGCAATTTTTCAACATCAATACAGAGTATGATTTACACTTGTGATTCATTATTATTATTTTCATGAATAAGAACACATAGATAAAGTGAACATCGAAACTGCATTAGTTCTTATCAGGGGTTGAGCGCTGTGTTGTTTATACTCTGCTTACATTACTACCCAAAGTTTCTGAACTTGACAATGACTTATGATGAATGCGGTGCAGGTGACATATAAGGGAGGATGTTCCTAGGTGGTTAACGTCCTTACCCCTACTTATTATGGATTGACAAAGGCAACAGATGGCTTGACACCTGTTGTCCGAATTTGTGGAGAAATAATTCCACACCTAAGAGGTGGCTTTTTTGGTATTTTGCCCAGGCATGACAATGGGCTTTTGCATCCCATGGGCAACAACTGTCTCCACTGGTGCCTTATTCAAACAAACCACATCACCATCAGAATCCTCATCGTCAACTTCCTCCGCAGCACCAGCTAAACCCATATCCTTTTCATCCTGGTGTACTTCTACCGTGACATCCTTAATCTCAATATCAGCAACTGGACTAGCAGTGCTCCTCCCAGCACTTGCAGGGGGCATGCAAATGGTGGTAGGAGCCTCCTTTTCCCATACAGTGTTGTGAAGGTCAAGCCTAGACATCGCAACTGCAGGCAGTGCCAGCACCCCTCTATTTTCACAATGCCCCTGTAATTTTACAGCATACAAGACAAGGCCAGTGTGTATTTATTTTCATTGCACCCCTGTATTTTTACAGCATACAGGACCAGTGTAATTTTATTTTAACAACAGCATCCCTGAATTTTTATATCATACAGGGCCAGCAGCACCCCTATTTTACAGCATACAGGAGCAGTGTGCATTTCATTTTTAACAACTGCACCACTGACTTTTTCTAGTATACAGGACCAGTGTAATTTTATTTGAACAGTAACACAACATACAGGGCCAGTGTAATGTTATTTGAACAGCAGCACCCCTATACTTTACAGCATACAGGAGCAGTGTGCTTTTAATTTTTAAGAATTGCACCCCTGAATTTTTACAACATACAGGGCCAGCAGCACCCCTATATTTTACAGCATACAGGAGCAGTGTGCTTATAATTTTTAAGAACTGCACCCCTGAACTTTTAAAACATAGAGGGCCAGCACCACCCCTATATTTTACAGCATACAGGAGCAGTGTGCTTTTAATTTTTAACAGCTGCACCCCTGAATTTATACAACATACAGGTCCAGCAGCTCCCCTATATCTTACAGCACAAAGGAGCAGTGTGCTTTTAATTTGTAACAACTGCAACCCTGAATCTTAATAGCATACAGGGCTAGCAGCACCACTATATTTTACAGCATACAGGAGAACAGTGCCCCTGCATCCTGTACAACACAGTGTCAGCCAGGACAGCGACACCCATGTAGAGCTGCAGCACCCAGACGTAACAGCACATGAAACACCAGTGACATCCAGGACAGCACCCCTAACACAGCACAGGTACACCACAGTGACTGCAGCAGCACCCCTACAGAGCACACACTAACCCACCTGATGCCACCACCCACAGAGAGAGACAGAAGTCTGTCTCCTTAACTCTCCAAGTCCGGAGTGAAAATGAGGGCAACGCGTGACTGTTTATATGGTGTCCAAACCCACGAGAATACGACAGCGGGATGATGACATTTTGCCTCGTTCTTGTTTCCGTGTCTGACGGGAAGGCCCGTTCCAGACTCGGGTCCAGGCTCGGAACGGTATGTTCCGGGGGAGGGGTTCGGTTCTCAGGGAACCGAACCCACTCATCTCTATCAAAAGCAGATGGAAAAGCAAAAGTGAAGCAGCACTGATAGCCGACTTTTAAAAGAAAAAAAAAATAAAGAAACTAGGTAAGAGAATTTTTTTTACAAAATACTAAATAATTGAATTGATAGCATCAGTTTGGCTAGTGCTGAAATTTAACAGAATTACAGTGATTCACATTATGGTTTAGATTCTCCTAGAATTACTCCCACAGGGTAATATATTTTTTTATTACCAGCTATTTATATAGTGCACACATATTCCGCAAATATAGAGACTATTTGGGCATTCACATCAGTCCCTGCTGCAGTGAAGCTTACAGTCTGTTTTTCCCTACCACATATACATGCACACACTTGTTCTCTAGAGTAAAATTTTTAGTTAGGAGCCAATTAACCTATCGTATCACTCACAATATAACGCAAATCATAATTCATGGAATGTAACAGTGTTTGTACTGACCCATCAGGGTCTTGCCGGCTTCCGGTGTCAGCCAGGACAATATTTTGAGGTATTTATTTGTTTGATATATGCAGATTTGTAGTACTAGTGATAGTGCCGATGAATAACAAGAGTCTTTCTGTTTTGAAAAACAGGAAAAATGGCTAAAAAAAATATATAAACTACCAAGATTATTATATATAAATAAACTTTCAGTCTTTGACGTCGATATGAGCAGCAGATTATTGTGAGGTGGGGCCTCCATAGCTCAGGCATCCCATAGATGCTTGATCGGATTGAGATCTGGGAAATTTGGAGACCAAGTAAATACCTTGAACTCTGTGTCATGTGTCTCAAACCATTCCTGGATGATTTTAGCATTTTTGGCTGGGTCAGCATTAGTGATGTGCACCGGACATTTTTCGGGTTTTGTGTTTTGGTTTTGGATTCGGTTCCGCGGCCGTGTTTTGGCAAAACCTCACCGAATTTTTTTTGTCGGATTCGGGTGTGTTTTGGATTCGGGTGTTTTTTTTTCAAAAAACCCTAAAAAACAGCTTAAATCATAGAATGTGGGGGTCATTTTGATCCCATAGTATTATTAACCTCAATAACCATAATTTCCACTCATTTCCAGTCTATTCTGAACACCTCACACCTCACAATATTATTTTAAATCCTAAAATTTGCACCGAGGTCGCTGGATGGCTAAGCTAAGCGACCCAAGTGGCCGACACAAACACCTGGCCCATCTAGGAGTGGCACTGCAGTGTCAGGCAGGATGGCACTTCAAAAAAATAGTCCCCAAACAGCACATGATGCAAAGAAAAAAAGAGGTGCACCAAGGTCGCTGTGTGACTAAGCTAAGCGACACAAGTGGCTGACACAAACACCTGGCCCATCTAGGAGTGGCACTGCAGTGTCAGACAGGATGGCACTTCAAAACAATTGTCCCCAAACAGCACATGATGCAAAGAAAAAAAGAGGCACACCAAGGTCGCTGTGTGACTAAGCTAAGCGACATAAGTGGCCGACACAAACACCTGGCCCATCTAGGAGTGGCACTGCAGTGTCAGGCAGGATGGCACTTCAAAAAAATTGTCCCCAAACAGCACATGATGCAAAGAAAAATGAAAGAAAAAAGAGGTGCAAGATGGAATTGTCCTTGGGCCCTCCCACCCACCCTTATGTTGTATAAACAGGACATGCACACTTTAACGAACCCATCATTTCAGCGACAGGGTCTGCCACACGACTGTGACTGAAATGACTGGTTGGTTTGGGCCCCCACCAAAAAAAGAAGCAATCAATCTCTCCTTGCACAAACTGGCTCTACAGAGGCAAGATGTCCACCTCATCATCATCCTCCGAATCCTCACTCCTTTCACTGTGTAGATCCCCCTCCTCACAGATTATTAATTCGTCCCCACTGGAATCCACCATCTCAGGTCCCTGTGTACTTTCTGGAGGCAATTGCTGCTGGTGAATGTCTCCACGGAGGAATTGATTATAATTCATTTTGATGAACATCATCTTCTCCACATTTTCTGGAAGTAACCTCGTACGCCGATTGCTGACAAGGTGAGCGGCTGCACTAAACACTCTTTCGGAGTACACACTGGAGGGAGGGCAACTTAGGTAGAATAAAGCCAGTTTGTGCAAGGTCCTCCAAATTGCCTCTTTTTCCTGCCAGTATACGTACGGACTGTCTGACGTGCCTACTTGGATGCGGTCACTCATATAATCCTCCACCATTCTTTCAATGGTGAGAGAATCATATGCAGTGACAGTAGACGACATGTTAGTAATCGTTGGCAGGTCCTTCAGTTCGGACCAGATGTCAGCACTCGCTCCAGACTGCCCTGCATCACCGCCAGTGGGTGGGCTCGGAATTCTTAGCCTTTTCCTCGCACCCCCAGTTGCGGGAGAATGTGAAGGAAGAGATGTTGATGGGTCACGTTCCGCTTGACTTGACAATTTTCTCACTAGCAGGTCTTTGAACCTCTGCAGACTTGTGTCTGCCGGAAAGAGAGATACAACGTAGGTTTTAAATCTAGGATCGAGCACGGTGGCCAAAATGTAGTGCTCTGATTTCAACAGATTGACCACCCGTGAATCCTGGTTAAGCGAATTAAGGGCTCCATCCACAAGTCCCACATGCCTAGCGGAATCGCAGTGTCTGAACTGACTTCACGTGTGGCAAGTTCAAAGGGTTGCAGAACCTTGCACAACGTTGAAATAATTCTCCACTGCGCTTGAGTCAGCTGCATTCCCCCTCCTTTGCCTATATCGTGGGCAGATGTATAGGCTTAAATGGCCTTTTGCTGCTCCTCCACCCTCTGAAGCATATAGAGGGTTGAATTCCACCTCGTTACCACCTCTTGCTTCAGATGATGGCAGGGCAGGTTCAGGAATGTTTGGTGGTGCTCCAGTCTTCGGCACGCGGTGGCTGAATGCCGAAAGTGGCCCGCAATTCTTCGGGCCACCGACAGCTTCTCTTGCACGCCCCTGTCGTTTTTTTAAATAATTCTGCACCACCAAATTCAATGTATGTGCAAAACATGGGACGTGCTGGAATTTGCCCAGATGTAATGCACGCACAATATTGCTGGCGTTGTCCGATGTCACAAATCCCCAGGAGAGTCCAATTGGGGTAAGCCATTCTGCGATGATCTTCCTCAGTTTCCGTAAGAGGTTGTCAGCTGTGTGCCTCTTCTGGAAAGCGGTGATACAAAGCGTAGCCTGCCTAGGAACGAGTTGGCGTTTGCGAGATGTTGCTACTGGTGCCGCCGCTGCTGTTCTTGCTGCGGGAGGCAATACATCTACCCAGTGGGCTGTCACAGTCATATAGTCCTGAGTCTGCCCTGCTCCACTTGTCCACATGTCCGTGGTTTAGTGGACATTGGGTACAACTGCATTTTTTAGGACACTGGTGACTCTTTTTCTGAGGTCTGTGTACACTTTCGGTATCGCCTGCCTAGAGAAATTGAACCTAGATGGTATTTGGTACCGGGGACACAGTACCTCAATCAAGTCTCTAGTTGCCTCTGAATTAACGGTGGATACCGGAACCACGTTTCTCACCTCCCAGGCTGCCAAGGCCTGAGTTATCTGCTTTGCAGCAGGATGACTGCTGTGATATTTCATCTTCCTCGCAAAGGACTGTTGGACAGTCAATTGCTTACTGGAAGTAGTACAAGTGGTCTTCCGACTTCCCTCTGTGATGACGATCGACTCCCAGCAGCAACAACAGCAGCGCCAGCAGCAGTAGGCGTTACACTCAGTAGGCGTTACACTCAAGGATGCATCGGAGGAATCCCAGGCAGGAGAGGACTCGTCAGACTTGCCAGTGACATGGCCTGCAGGACTATTGGCTTTCCTGGGTAAGGAGGAAATTGACACTGAGGGAGTTGGTGGTGTGGTTTGCAGGAGCTTGGTTACAAGAGGAAGGGATTTAGTTGTCAGTGGACTCCTTCTGCTGTCACCCAAAGTTTTTGAACTTGTCACTGACTTCTGATGAATGCGGTCCAGGTGACGTATAAGGGAGGATGTTCCTAGGTGGTTAACGTCCTTACCCCTACTTATTACAGCTTGACAAAGGCAACACACGGCTTGACACCTGTTGTCCACATTTGTGTTGAAATAATTCCACACCGAAGAGCTGATTTTTTTTGTATTTTGACCAGGCATGTCAATGGTCATATTCGTCCCACGGACAACAGGTGTCTTCCCGGGTGCCTGACTTAAACAAACCACCTCACCATCAGAATCCTCCTTGTCAATTTCCTCCCCAGCGCCAGCAACACCCATATCCTCATCCTGGTGTACTTCAACAGTGACATCTTCAATTTGACTATCAGGAACTGGACTGCGGGTGCTCCTTCCAGCACTTGCAGGGGGCGTGCAAATGGTGGAAGGCGCAAGCTCTTCCCGTCCAGTGTTGGGAAGGTCAGGCATCACAACCGACACAATTGGACTCTCCTTGGGGATTTGTGATTTAGAAGAACGCACAGTTCTTTGCTGTGCTTTTGCCAGCTTAAGTCTTTTCATTTTTCTAGCGAGAGGATGAGTGCTTCCATCCTCATGTGAATCTGAACCACTAGCCATGAATATAGGCCAGGGCCTCAGCCGTTCCTTGCCACTCCGTGTCGTAGATGGCATATTGGCAAGTTTACGCTTCTCATCAGACGCTTTCAATTTTGATTTTTGGGTCATTTTACTGAACTTTTGTTCTTTGGATTTTACGTGCTCTCTACTATGACATTGGGCATCGGCCTTGGCAGACGACGTTGATGGCATTTCATCGTCTCGGCCATGACTAGTGGCAGCAGCTTCAGCACGAGGTGGAAGTGGATCTTGATCTTTCCCTATTTTAACCTCCACATTTTTGTTCTCCATTTTTTAATGGGTGGAATTATATGCCAGTATCAATAGCAATGGCCTACTACTATATATACTGCGCACTACAGAAATGCACCACAGGTATGGATGGATAGTATACTTGACGACACAGAGGTAGGTACAGCAGTGGCCTACTGTACCGTACTGCTATATATATTATATACTGGTGGTCAGCAAACTGTGCAAAACTGAAATGCACCACAGGTATGGATGGATAGTATACTTGACGACACAGAGGTAGGTACTGCAGTGGCCTACTGTACCGTACTGCTATATATATTATATACTGGTGGTCAGCAAACTGTGCAAAACTGAAATGCACCACAGGTATGGATGGATAGTATACTTGACGACACAGAGGTAGGTACAGCAGTGGCCTACTGTACCGTACTGCTATATATATTATATACTGGTGGTCAGCAAACTGTGCAAAACTGAAATGCACCACAGGTATGGATGGATAGTATACTTGACGACACAGAGGTAGGTACAACAGTGGCCTACTGTACCGTACTGCTATATATATTATATACTGGTGGTCAGCAAACTGTGCAAAACTGAAATGCACCACAGGTATGGATGGATAGTAAACTTGACGACACAGAGGTAGGTACAGCAGTGGCCTACTGTACCGTACTGCTATATATATTATATACTGGTGGTCAGCAAACTGTGCAAAACTGAAATGCACCACAGGTATGGATGGATAGTATACTTGACGACACAGAGGTAGGTACAGCAGTGGCCTTCTGTACCGTACTCCTATATATTATATACTGGTGGTCAGCAAAATTATGCACTGTACTCCTACTATATACTACAATGCAGCACAGATATGGAGATACTGGTGGTCACTGGTCAGCAAAACTCCTCCTATATAATATACTGGTGGTCCCCAGTGCCCACAATAAAGCAGTGTGAGCACAGATATATGCAGCACACTGAGCACAGATATGGAGTGTTTTTCAGGCAGACAACGTATACTGGTGGTCACTGTCAGCAAAACTCTGCACTGTACTCCTCTTATATAATACAGCTGCTCCCCAGTCCCCACAATTAAGCAGTGTGAGCACAGATATATGCAGCACACTGAGCACAGATAAGGAGCGTTTTTTTCAGGCAGACAACGTATACTGGTGGTCACTGTCAGCAAAACTCTGCACTGCACTCCTCCTATATAATACAGCTGCTCCCCAGTCCCCACAATTAAGCAGTGTGAGCACTGAGCACAGATATATGCAGCACACTGAGCACAGATAAGGAGCGTTTTTTTCAGGCAGAGAACGGATAAAACTGGTGGTCACTGATCAGCAAAACTCTGCACTGTACTCCTCCTATATTATACAGCTGCTCCCCAGTCCTCCCCACAATTAAGCAATAAAGCACAATCAAGTTTAACAATAAACGGAGAGGACGCCAGCCACGTCCTCTCCCTAACATTTCCAATGCACGAGTGAAAATGGCGGCGACGCGCGGCTGCTTATATAGAATCCGAATCTCGCGAGAATCCGACAGCGGGATGATGACGTTCGGGCACGCTCGGTTTAACCGAGCCATACGGGAGAATCCGAGTATGCCTCGGACCCGTGTAAAATGGGTGAAGTTCGGGGGGGTTCGGTTTCCGAGGAACCGAACCCGCTCATCACTAGTCAGCATTCGACTGGCCCACAAGGGTACAGGGAAACCCCCGGTGGGCACCACTGCCAGGAGGCCCATCTCCTCTATGAATTAGGTTCCAGACTGTGCACTTGAATTATACATTATACATATGTTAATTTATACTGCACAGGATTAAGGTGCATTGCCGTTATTAATCTGTTATATTATCATGCATGTACTAGAAATATTTGCTATATATATTTATCAAGGGGCCCAGACCATGCTCTCCATAATGATTAACCAAACCTCTGTGGTGGCTGGCCACACCCCCTCTGAAGACTGGCCACACGCCTAAGCATGGCCCCCTACCACTGCATTCCACCTGGGGGCCCTTCATGCTCCAATCCGAAACTAGGTAGGGTGCATTATCCTGCTGAAAGAGGCCACTGCCATCAGGGAATACTTTTACCATGAAGGGGTGTACTTGGTCTTCAGCAATATTTAGGTAGGTGGTACATGTCAAAGTAACATCCATTTGAATGCCAGGACCCAAGGTTTCCCAGTACAACAGTGTCCTGAGCAACACACTTTCTCCACCATCTTGTCTTAGTAACATAGAAACATAGTTGTAAAAGTTGAAAAAAGAGAGTTTGTCCATCGAGTTAAACCAATATTTAATCTAATTAGAGGTTGTATCCTTGGATTTCTTTTTCCGCTAAAAATTTGTCCAACCCTTTCTTTAACTTATCAATTGAGTCATCCAAGACAATCTTCTCCAGCAGAGAATCCTATAACTTTACTGCCCTCACTGTGAAGAAACCCTTCCTTCGCTGGGTTTGGAAAGTCCTCTCCTCTAACCTAAGGGGGTGGCCACGTGTTCTGTGTACAGATCTCTTGATAAACAGATTGCCTGATACTTCCCTATTTTGCTCCTCAATGTATTTATACATATTAATCAAATCTCCTATTAGTTGCCTCTTTTGTAATGTAAATGTATCTAATAGATATGTGCACTTGAAATTTTTCGGGTTTTGTGTTTTGGTTTTGGGTTCGGTTCCGCGGCCGTGTTTTGGGTTCGACCGCGTTTTGGCAAAACCTCACCGAATTTTTTTGTCGGATTCGGGTGTGTTTTGGATTCGGGTGTTTTTTTCAAAAAACCCTAAAAAACAGCTTAAATCATAGAATTTGGGGGTCATTTTGATCCCAAAGTAATATTAACCTCAAAAACCATAATTTTCACTCATTTTCAGTCTATTCTGAACACCTCACACCTCACAATATTATTTTTAGTCCTAAAATTTGCACCGAGGTCGCTGGATGACTAAGCTAAGCGACCCTAGTGGCCGACACAAACACCTGGCCCATCTAGGAGTGGCACTGCAGTGTCACGCAGGATGGCCCTTCCAAAAAACACTCCCCAAACAGCACATGACGCAAAGAAAAAAAGAGGCGCAATGAGGTAGCTGTGTGAGTAAGCTAAGCGACCCTAGTGGCCGACACAAACACCTGGCCCATCTAGGAGTGGCACTGCAGTATCACGCAGGATGGCCCTTCAAAAAAACACTCCCCAAACAGCACATGACGCAAAGAAAAAAAGAGGCGCAATGAGGTAGCTGTGTGAGTAAGCTAAGCGACCCGAGTGGCCGACACAAACACCTGGCCCATCTAGGAGTGGCACTGCAGTGTCACGCAGGATGGCCCTTCCAAAAAACACTCCCCAAACAGCACATGACGCAAAGAAAAAAAGAGGCGCAATGAGGTAGCTGTGTGAGTAAGCTAAGCGACCCTAGTGGCCGACACAAACACCTGGCCCATCTAGGAGTGGCCTACTGTACCGTACTGCTATATATATTATATACTGGTGGTCAGCAAACTGTGCAAAACTGAAATGCACCACAGGTATGGATGGATAGTATACTTGACGACACAGAGGTAGGTACTGCAGTGGCCTACTGTACCGTACTGCTATATATATTATATACTGGTGGTCAGCAAACTGTGCAAAACTGAAATGCACCACAGGTATGGCTGGATAGTATACTTGACGACACAGAGGTAGGTACAGCAGTGGCCTACTGTACCGTACTGCTATATATATTATATACTGGTGGTCAGCAAACTGTGCAAAACTGAAATGCACCACAGGTATGGATGGATAGTATACTTGACGACACAGAGGTAGGTACAACAGTGGCCTACTGTACCGTACTGCTATATATATTATATACTGGTGGTCAGCAAACTGTGCAAAACTGAAATGCACCACAGGTATGGATGGATAGTAAACTTGACGACACAGAGGTAGGTACAGCAGTGGCCTACTGTACCGTACTGCTATATATATTATATACTGGTGGTCAGCAAACTGTGCAAAACTGAAATGCACCACAGGTATGGATGGATAGTATACTTGACGACACAGAGGTAGGTACAGCAGTGGCCTTCTGTACCGTACTCCTATATATTATATACTGGTGGTCAGCAAAATTATGCACTGTACTCCTACTATATACTACAATGCAGCACAGATATGGAGATACTGGTGGTCACTGGTCAGCAAAACTCTGCACTGTACTCCTCCTATATAATATACTGGTGGTCCCCAGTGCCCACAATAAAGCAGTGTGAGCACAGATATATGCAGCACACTGAGCACAGATATGGAGTGTTTTTCAGGCAGACAACGTATACTGGTGGTCACTGTCAGCAAAACTCTGCACTGTACTCCTCTTATATAATACAGCTGCTCCCCAGTCCCCACAATTAAGCAGTGTGAGCACAGATATATGCAGCACACTGAGCACAGATAAGGAGCGTTTTTTTCAGGCAGACAACGTATACTGGTGGTCACTGTCAGCAAAACTCTGCACTGCACTCCTCCTATATAATACAGCTGCTCCCCAGTCCCCACAATTAAGCAGTGTGAGCACTGAGCACAGATATATGCAGCACACTGAGCACAGATAAGGAGCATTTTTTTCAGGCAGAGAACGGATAAAACTGGTGGTCACTGATCAGCAAAACTCTGCACTGTACTCCTCCTATATTATACAGCTGCTCCCACGTCCTCCCCACAATTAAGCAATAAAGCACAATCAAGTTTAACAATAAACGGAGAGGACGCCAGCCACGTCCTCTCCCTAACATTTCCAATGCACGAGTGAAAATGGCGGCGACGTGCGGCTGCTTATATAGAATCCGAATCTCGCGAGAATCCGACAGCGGGATGATGACGTTCGGGCACGCTCGGTTTAACCGAGCCATACGGGAGAATCCGAGTATGCCTCGGACCCGTGTAAAATGGGTGAAGTTCGGGGGGGGGTTCGGTTTCCGAGGAACCGAACCCGCTCATCACTAGTCAGCATTCGACTGGCCCACAAGGGTACAGGGAAACCCCCGGTGGGCACCACTGCCAGGAGGCCCATCTCCTCTATGAATTAGGTTCCAGACTGTGCACTTGAATTATACATTATACATATGTTAATTTATACTGCACAGGATTAAGGTGCATTGCCGTTATTAATCTGTTATATTATCATGCATGTACTAGAAATATTTGCTATATATATTTATCAAGGGGCCCAGACCATGCTCTCCATAATGATTAACCAAACCTCTGTGGTGGCTGGCCACACCCCCTCTGAAGACTGGCCACACGCCTAAGCATGGCCCCCTACCACTGCATTCCACCTGGGGGCCCTTCATGCTCCAATCCGAAACTAGGTAGGGTGCATTATCCTGCTGAAAGAGGCCACTGCCATCAGGGAATACTTTTACCATGAAGGGGTGTACTTGGTCTTCAGCAATATTTAGGTAGGTGGTACATGTCAAAGTAACATCCATTTGAATGCCAGGACCCAAGGTTTCCCAGTACAACAGTGTCCTGAGCAACACACTTTCTCCACCATCTTGTCTTAGTAACATAGAAACATAGTTGTAAAAGTTGAAAAAAGAGAGTTTGTCCATCGAGTTAAACCAATATTTAATCTAATTAGAGGTTGTATCCTTGGATTTCTTTTTCCGCTAAAAATTTGTCCAACCCTTTCTTTAACTTATCAATTGAGTCATCCAAGACAACCTTCTCCAGCAGAGAATCCTATATCTTTACTGCCCTCACTGTGAAGAAACCCTTCCTTCGCTGGGTTTGGAAAGTCCTCTCCTCTAACCTAAGGGGGTGGCCACGTGTTCTGTGTACAGATCTCTTGATAAACAGATTGCCTGATACTTCCCTATTTTGCTCCTCAATGTATTTATACATATTAATCAAATCTCCTATTAGTTGCCTCTTTTGTAATGTAAATGTATCTAATAGATATGTGCACTTGAAATTTTTCGGGTTTTGTGTTTTGGTTTTGGGTTCGGTTCCGCGGCCGTGTTTTGGGTTCGACCGCGTTTTGGCAAAACCTCACCGAATTTTTTTGTCGGATTCGGGTGTGTTTTGGATTCGGGTGTTTTTTTCAAAAAACCCTAAAAAACAGCTTAAATCATAGAATTTGGGGGTCATTTTGATCCCAAAGTATTATTAACCTCAAAAACCATAATTTTCACTCATTTTCAGTCTATTCTGAACACCTCACACCTCACAATATTATTTTTAGTCCTAAAATTTGCACCGAGGTCGCTGGATGACTAAGCTAAGCGACCCTAGTGGCCGACACAAACACCTGGCCCATCTAGGAGTGGCACTGCAGTGTCACGCAGGATGGCCCTTCCAAAAAACACTCCCCAAACAGCACATGACGCAAAGAAAAAAAGAGGCGCAATGAGGTAGCTGTGTGAGTAAGCTAAGCGACCCTAGTGGCCGACACAAACACCTGGCCCATCTAGGAGTGGCACTGCAGTGTCACGCAGGATGGCCCTTCCAAAAAACACTCCCCAAACAGCACATGACGCAAAGAAAAAAAGAGGCGCAATGAGGTAGCTGTGTGAGTAAGCTAAGCGACCCTAGTGGCCGACACAAACACCTGGCCCATCTAGGAGTGGCACTGCAGTGTCACGCAGGATGGCCCTTCCAAAAAACACTCCCCAAACAGCACATGACGCAAAGAAAAAAAGAGGCGCAATGAGGTAGCTGTGTGAGTAAGCTAAGCGACCCTAGTGGCCGACACAAACACCTGGCCCATCTAGGAGTGGCACTGCAGTGTCACGCAGGATGGCCCTTCCAAAAAACACTCCCCAAACAGCACATGACGCAAAGAAAAAAAGAGGCGCAATGAGGTAGCTGTGTGAGTAAGCTAAGCGACCCTAGTGGCCGACACAAACACCTGGCCCATCTAGGAGTGGCACTGCAGTGTCACGCAGGATGGCCCTTCCAAAAAACACTCCCCAAACAGCACATGACGCAAAGAAAAAAAGAGGCGCAATGAGGTAGCTGTGTGAGTAAGCTAAGCGACCCTAGTGGCCGACACAAACACCTGGCCCATCTAGGAGTGGCACTGCAGTGTCACGCAGGATGGCCCTTCCAAAAAACACTCCCCAAACAGCACATGACGCAAAGAAAAAAAGAGGCGCAATGAGGTAGCTGTGTGAGTAAGCTAAGCGACCCTAGTGGCCGACACAAACACCTGGCCCATCTAGGAGTGGCACTGCAGTGTCACGCAGGATGGCCCTTCCAAAAAACACTCCCCAAACAGCACATGACGCAAAGAAAAAAAGAGGCACAATGAGGTAGCTGTGTGAGTAAGCTAAGCGACCCTAGTGGCCGACACAAACACCTGGCCCATCTAGGAGTGGCACTGCAGTGTCACGCAGGATGGCCCTTCCAAAAAACACTCCCCAAACAGCACATGACGCAAAGAAAAATGAAAGAAAAAAGAGGTGCAAGATGGAATTGTCCTTGGGCCCTCCCACCCACCCTTATGTTGTATAAACAGGACATGCACACTTTAACCAACCCATCATTTCAGTGACAGGGTCTGCAACACGACTGTGACTGAAATGACGGGTTGGTTTGGACCCTCACCGAAAAAGAAGCAATTAATTTCTCCTTGCACAAACTGGCTCTACAGAGGCAAGATGTCCACCTCATCATCATCCTCCGATATATCACCATGTACATCCCGCTCCTCACAGATTATCAATTCGTCCCCACTGGAATCCACCATCTCAGCTCCCTGTGTACTTTGTGGAGGCAATTGCTGCTGGTCAATGTCTCCACGGAGGAATTGATTATAATTCATTTTAATGAACATCATCTTCTCCACATTTTCTGGAAGTAACCTCGTACGCCGATTGCTGACAAGGTGAGCGGCGGCACTAAACACTCTTTCGGAGTACACACTTGTGGGAGGGCAACTTAGGTAGAATAAAGCCAGTTTGTGCAAGGGCCTCCAAATTGCCTCTTTTTCCTGCCAGTATAAGTACGGACTGTCTGACGTGCCTACTTGGATGCGGTCACTCATATAATCCTCCACCATTCTTTCAATGGGGAGAGAATCATATGCAGTGCCAGTAGACGACATGTTAGTAATCGTTGGCAGGTCCTTCAGTCCGGACCAGATGTCAGCATCAGCAGTCGCTCCAGACTGCCCTGCATCACCGCCAACGGGTGGGCTCGGAATTCTGAGCCTTTTCCTCGCACCCCCAGTTGCGGGAGAATGTGAAGGAAGAGATGTTGACAGGTCGCGTTCCGCTTGACTTGACAATTTTCTCACCAGCAGGTCTTTGAACCCCAGCAGACTTGTGTGTGCCGGAAAGAGAGATCCAAGGTAGGTTTTAAATCTAGGATCGAGCACGGTGGCCAAAATGTAGTGCTCTGATTTCAACAGATTGACCACCCGTGAATCTTTGTTAAGCGAATTAAGGGCTCCATCCACAAGTCCCACATGCCTTGCGGAATCGCTCTGTGTTAGCTCCTCCTTCAATGTCTCCAGCTTCTACTGCAAAAGCCTGATGAGGGGAATGACCTGACTCAGGCTGGCAGTGTCTGAACTGACTTCACGTGTGGCAAGTTCAAAGGGCAGCAGAACCTTGCACAACGTTGAAATCATTCTCCACTGCGCTTGAGACAGGTGCATTCCACCTCCTATATCGTGCTCAATTGTATAGGCTTGAATGGCCTTTTGCTGCTCCTCCAACCTCTGAAGCATATATAGGGTTGAATTCCACCTCGTTACCACTTCTTGCTTCAGATGATGGCAGGGCAGGTTCAGGCGTTTTTGGTGGTGCTCCAGTCTTCTGTACGTGGTGCCTGTACGCCCAAAGTGTCCCGCAATTCTTCTGGCCACCGACAGCATCTCTTGCACGCCCCTCTCGTTTTTTAAAATAATTCTGCACCACCAAATTCAAGGTATGTGCAAAACATGGGACGTGCTGGAATTTGCCCATATTTAATGCACACACAATATTGCTGGCGTTGTCCGATGCCACAAATCCACAGGAGAGTCCAATTGGGGTAAGCCATTCCGCGATGATCTTCCTCAGTTGCCGTAAGAGGTTTTCAGCTGTGTGCGTATTCTGGAAACCGGTGATACAAAGCGTAGCCTGCCTAGGAAAGAGTTGGCGTTTGCTAGATGCTGCTACTGGTGCCGCCGCTGCTGTTCTTGCGGCGGGAGTCCATACATCTACCCAGTGGGCTGTCACAGTCATATAGTCCTGACCCTGCCCTGCTCCACTTGTCCACATGTCCGTGGTTAAGTGGACATTGGGTACAGCTGCATTTTTTAGGACACTGGTGACTCTTTTTCTGAGGTCTGTGTACATTTTCGGTATCGCCTGCCTAGAGAAATGGAACCTAGATGGTATTTGGTACCGGGGACACAGTACCTCCAACAAGTCTCTAGTTGGCTCTGCAGTAATGATGGATACCGGAACCACGTTTATCACCACCCAGGATGCCAAGGCCTCAGTTATCCGCTTTGCAGCAGGATGACTGCTGTGATATTTCATCTTCCTCGCAAAGGACTGTTGGACAGTCAATTGCTTGGTGGAAGTAGTAAAAGTGGTCTTACGACTTCCCCTCTGGGATGACCATCGACTCCCAGCAGCAACAACAGCAGCGCCAGCAGCAGTAGGCGTTACACGCAAGGATGCATCGGAGGAATCCCAGGCAGGAGAGGACTCGTCAGAATTGCCAGTGACATGGCCTGCAGGACTATTGGCATTCCTGGGGAAGGAGGAAATTGACACAGAGGGAGTTGGTGGGGTGGTTTGCGTGAGCTTGGTTACAAGAGGAAGGGATTTACTGGTCAGTGGACTGCTTCCGCTGTCGCCCAAAGTTTTTGAACTTGTCACTGACTTATTATGAATGCGCTGCAGGTGACGTATAAGGGAGAATGTTCCGAGGTGGTTAACGTCCTTACCCCTACTTATTACAGCTTGACAAAGGCAACACACGGCTTGACAAATGTTGTCCGCATTTCTGTTGAAATACTTCCACACCGAAGAGCTGATTTTTTTGGTATTTTCACCAGGCATGTCAATGGCCATATTCCTCCCACGGACAACAGGTGTCTCCCCGGGTGCCTGACTTAAACAAACCACCTCACCATCAGAATCCTCCTTGTCAATTTCCTCCCCAGCGCCAGCAACACCCATATCCTCCTCATCCTGGTGTACTTCAACACTGACATCTTCAATCTGACTATCAGGAACTGGACTGCGGGTGCTCCTTCCAGCACTTGCAGGGGGCGTGCAAATGGTGGAAGGCGCATGCTCTTCACGTCCAGTGTTGGGAAGGTCAGGCATCGCAACCGACACAATTGGACTCTCCTTGTGGATTTGGGATTTCGAAGAACGCACAGTTCTTTGCTGTGCTTTTGCCAGCTTGAGTCTTTTCATTTTTCTAGCGAGAGGCTGAGTGCTTCCATCCTCATGTGAAGCTGAACCACTAGCCATGAACATAGGCCAGGGCCTCAGCCGTTCCTTGCCACTCCGTGTGGTAAATGGCATATTGGCAAGTTTACGCTTCTCCTCCGACAATTTTATTTTAGATTTTTGAGTCCTTTTTTTACTGATATTTGGTGTTTTGGATTTTACATGCTCTGTACTATGACATTGGGCATCGGCCTTGGCAGACGACGTTGATGGCATTTCATCGTCTCGGCCATGACTAGTGGCAGCAGCTTCAGCACGAGGTGGAAGTCGATCTTGATCTTTCCCTATTTTTGGAACCTCAACATTTTTGTTCTCCATATTTTAATAGGCACAACTAAAAGGCACCTCAGGTAAACAATGGAGATGGATGGATACTAGTATACTTATGGATGACGAGCGACTGCCGACACAGAGGTAGCTACAGCCATGGACTACCGTACTGTGTCTGCTGCTAATATAGACTGGATGATAATGAGATAAAATTAAAATATATATATATATCACACTAGTACTGCAGCCGGACAGGTATATATTATGTAATGACGGACCTGCTGGACACTGTCTGTCAGACTCAGCACTGCAGACTCCTAAAGTAAGCTACTAGTATCAAGAAGATAGAAAGAAAAAAAACCACGGGTAGGTGGTATACAATTATGGATGGACGAGCGACTGCCGACACAGAGGTAGCTACAGCCGTGGACTACCGTACTGTGTCTGCTGCTAATATAGACTGGATGATAATGAGATAAAATTAAAATATATATATATATATCTATCACACTAGTACTGCAGCCGGACAGGTATATATTATGTAATGACGGACCTGCTGGACACTGTCTGTCAGACTCAGCACTGCAGACTCCTAAAGTAAGCTACTAGTATCAAGAAGATAGAAAAAAAACCCACGGGTAGGTGGTATACAATTATGGATGGACGAGCGACTGCCGACACAGAGGTAGCTACAGCCGTGGACTACCGTACTGTGTCTGCTGCTAATATAGACTGGATGATAATGAGATAAAATTAAAATATATTCACACTAGTACTGCAGCCGGACAGGTATATATTATGTAATGACGGACCTGCTGGACACTGTCTGTCAGACTCAGCACTGCAGATTCCTAAAGTAAGCTACTAGTATCAAGAAGATAGAAGAAGAAAAAAACACGGGTAGGTGGTATACAATTATGGATGGACGAGCGACTGCCGACACAGAGGTAGCTACAGCCGTGGACTACCGTACTGTGTCTGCTGCTAATATAGACTGGATGATAATGAGATAAAATTAAAATATATATATATATCACACTAGTACTGCAGCCGGACAGGTATATATTATGTAATGACGGACCTGCTGGACACTGTGTCAGACTCAGCACTGCAGACTCCTAAAGTAAGCTACTAGTATCAAGAAGATAGAAAAGAAAAAAAAACCACGGGTAGGTGGTATACAATTATGGATGGACGAGCGACTGCCGACACAGAGGTAGCTACAGCCGTGGACTACCGTACTGTGTCTGCTGCTAATATAGACTGGATGATAATGAGATAAAATTAAAATATATATATATATATATCACACTAGTACTGCAGCCGGACAGGTATATATTATGTAATGACGGACCTGCTGGACACTGTCTGTCAGCACTGGAGACTCCTAAAGTAAGCTACTAGTATCAAGAAGATAGAAAAAAAAAAAAACACGGGTAGGTGGTATACAATTATGGATGGACGAGCGACTGCCGACACAGAGGTAGCTACAGCCGTGGACTACCGTACTGTGTCTGCTGCTAATATAGACTGGATGATAATGAGATAAAATTAAAATATATATATATCACACTAGTACTGCAGCCGGACAGGTATATATTATGTAATGACGCACCTGCTGGACACTGTCTGTCAGACTCAGCACTGCAGACTCCTAAAGTAAGCTACTAGTATCAAGAAGATAGAAAAGAAAAAAAAACCACGGGTAGGTGGTATACAATTATGGATGGACGAGCGACTGCCGACACAGAGGTAGCTACAGCCGTGGACTACCGTACTGTGTCTGCTGCTAATATAGACTGGATGATAATGAGATAAAATTAAAATATATATATATCACACTAGTATTGCAGCCGGACAGGTATATATTATGTAATGACGGACCTGCTGGACACTGTCTGCAGAATGCGTTTATAAAAACACCACACGACGAGTGTTTAACTTTTTCAGGCAGACAATCACAATATACTGGTGGTCAGCAGACAATCACAATACTGGTGGTCAGTGGTTACTGGTCAGTCACACTGGCAGTGGCACTCTGGCAGCAAAAGTGTGCACTGTACTTAAAATATGTACTCCTGCTATAACTGCTCCCCAGTCTCCCCCACAATTAAGCTGTGTGAGCAGTGAGCACTCAGCACAGTCAGATAATGATATACAGTATTACATATGATGCAGCACACTGTGCTGAGCACAGATATGGTATGTGACTGTGTCACACTGTGTATCGTTTTTTTTCAGGCAGAGAACGGATTAATTAAACTGGTGGTGGTCACTGGTCACACTATCAGCAGCAAGTAGTACTCCTCCTAATAATATGCTCCCCAAAATTAGTGTCTCTCTCTAGTACTCTAGTCTAAACGGAGAGGACGCCAGCCACGTCCTCTCCCTATCAATCTCAATGCACGTGTGAAAATGGCGGCGACGCGCGGCTCCTTATATAGAATCCGAGTCTCGCGATAGAATCCGAGCCTCGCGAGAATCCGACAGCGGGATGATGACGTTCGGGCGCGCTCGGGTTAACCGAGCAAGGCGGGAAGATCCGAGTCGCTCGGCCCCGTGTAAAAAAACCTGAAGTTCGGGCGGGTTCGGATTCCGAGGAACCGAACCCGCTCATCACTAGTATCTAACCTGGTTAGCCTTTCATTATAGTCCAATGACTCTATGCCCTTGATCAATTTAGTAGCTCTTCTCTGAACTTTTTCGAGTTCCAATATGTCTTTTTTTATAGTGTGGTGCCCAGAACTGTACGCAGTATTCCAAATGTGGCCGTACCAATGATTTATATAGTGGCAGGATTAAATTTTCTTCCCTTGTCTCCACCCTGTATAATGCATGCTAATACCTTATTTGCCTTTGCTACTGCGCACTCACACTGGGCACTAGTTCTAAGTCTTCTTCCTGTAGTGCATCCTAGTGCCATCTCTTCCCCAGGTAAATGATGCACATGCACACGGCTGTCCACATGATGTAAAATAAAATGTAATTCATCATACCAGGCCACCTTCTTCCATTGCTCCATGGTCCAATTATAATGCACGTGTCCATTGTAGGCACTTCAGTGGACCACCTTTGGCATGTGCTAACCACTGCATACCAGGAACACCCCACAAGACCTGTCATTTTAGAGAAGGTATGAATCAGTTGTCTATTCATCACAATTTGACCCTTGTTAAAGTCAATCAGATCTTTACACTTGCACTTTTTCCTGCTTCTAACAGATCTACTTCAAGAACTAAGAGTTCACTTGCCGCCTAATGTATCCTTTACGTTGACCTGTGCCATTGTAACAAGATAATCAATGTTATTTCCTTCACCTGCCAATGGTTTTAATGTTATGGCTGATGGGTGTACATATTACCCAAAAACAGAAACACATTTTGATTTTGACCAACCTTCCAATTGTTGGCATGGACTATTCATCACAAGTACCAAGCCTGCACCCCTTGGATCCCCAGTTAACACAGACTGGTTTCTATGCAGACAATAGTATTTTGCTTCAGCCAGTCAGCTGTAGAGAAGTTTTAGTGGCAGCAACTCTGCTATTCTCTGACTATCCCAAGTACCAGACAAGGAAGAAGACCACCCAAAAAAAAATAATAATAATAAAGATTCAAGGCTGGTGGGATTAGGCAGGTCTTGGCAGACCTTGTATAGTCCAGGCCCCTTACACTTGTACCCCAATACTCCCCTGATGACAACCCTGACTCTGGCACTAAAATTGTTTCATCTATGTGGCTATCACTTACCTTATTGTGCAGACTAGTTTACCAATAGTCATTGTATATGGAAAATATGAAAGGGTGTGGTGAATCAGTGCCGGGACCCTGGAAATTGGAAGTAACAATGTGAATTGCGATTTGCAAACAGATTATATGAAAAAAAATTCTGTTCTGGAGGAGCACATTGTGCTCGCCGGCATTGCAAGTTTTCCCCAATGCTGCCACTATCATATATGGCCGATATGTGCGCAGCTGGCATCGCGGCAAAGTCTGTTGGGACATTGCACTGAATTAAATTCCCCACCATAGACATACATGTAATTCTTGCATTATGCAATATCATCATAAAAATGTTCAGCGAAATACATATTTATTGCTGTAATGTTTCAGTTTGTATCAGATCTTCCTATATTCAGCACTTAAAACAGAGTAGAATTTTAATCTAAATGATAATGTTATTATTTATAAATTCAGTGGCCTTTTCAGGCAAGCGATGATCAAGGGATGGTCCACTGTCGATCACAGGATCACAGTGTCACCAAATATTGTAGTTTACCTTTCATTCTAAAGTACTGTATTTAAAATTTTAATTTTACACAGGTTTTATCAGATTGCATATAAATAGCTATTCTAGCTCTGAATGCTATATCGAGTGGAAAAGGCGTTCAAAGTTCAGGTAACCAGCACTGAAATGCCTGTTAGGCAGCTTTAAATTCTTATGAATAAAATTGGAAAATTTGCAGAATGCACAAAGTTAGACTGGCAATAGTTTTATTTTTTACAGCCTTGTAATTAGAACATTTTAACTAATTTGTTTGCATTTTGCATGAGCAAGTTAGACTTTTGGATTGACTGAACATAATTGCAGCACTTTCTGCCAAAAATAAATTACCCTTTTGAGTTTAAACTGGAAAGAAAAGTAAATATTTAATAGACTTTAATATCATTGCAGCTTTTTGTGGGTTTTGCTTTCTCTTATTCCAATTAGAATAAATTGGTTACTGTCTTAAACAAAAGAAGGGTTAAGAAACATTTTTTCTTGTTTTTACTGTAACCAAGAAGGCACACAAGAGCAATTAATACAAATTCAGTTTGGTTCTTCAGCAAGTCAGTTTGGCGGGTTTTGATTGTTATCCAAAGCAAAATTTTACATTTGATTTTGTTATTTAAAAATCCCTTTATTGGCAGATTTAGAAGTGATACTTATAATAATGCTGATTAGTTATAACATTTATTTGTTTGTGCATTTTTATTCTAGCAATAAAACATAACGTATAAATGGCTGAACTGGATCAGTGAAATTAGTAAATTGACTTGGATTTTCCAGAATTTTGTCCCTGGACTGGTCTCATATTGGACTGCCTTGGGCCTGCTAGTGAGTGACCTTTGTTATTTTTATTTAAATGCTTATAATAAGAAAGGAGGCTATTTTTTATCAGGCAGCTCTCGTATTAAATTGACTGGCTCCCGTGAAGAGACCAAGTAGATGGATCTGCCCCAGTTCTTCACTTCCACATTACACTGGAGAAGCTACAGAGGTAAAGTATTTATTTCTTAAAAAAAGGTTGATTAAATAATGTCAAATTAATTTTCTTCATCCTCTTGCTCATCATAGCAGACAGGAGGTCTGCTATGATGAGCGAAAGGATGAAGAAAATTTGGGAGTTAGGAGAACTGGTCTTTTTTTGGCAAGAGCTCCCAGAAACTGTAGAGAGAGGCTGGGGCAGCACAGCAGCTTGGGGAGCACTGAGCACTCCCCCAGTATGAAGGGAAATGAGGGCATGGGATGTGACCACACCCCCAATGTGTCACTAAAAAGAGGCATGATGCACAGCCACGCCTCCAAGATGTTCCACCTTCAGCACTCACACAGATTCCCGATCCCCTCCCAAATGTTGGGCGGTATATCAATGAAAGGGTCTCACTGCAGTCATTGGTCAATTCTAACAGGAGCATAGAGTGTGACCACCAAGGTCAGGGATGGACTGGGGCTATATTAGTGCCCTGGCATTGATGTGACTGCTCACAAAAAAGGGGACATGGTCATGGCTCATGGGAATGAGGACTCGCAGCATGCTCTCGTGTCTCTGAATGGTGAACAAAGCTCTGGAGATGAAGCCGCTCGGCCAGCCCATGTCTCCATGTGCCAAAGAGCTGGGCAGCCAAGCAGAGCACAAGGAGGCTGCACTGCCCAGCCAACCCATCTCTCTGTGTGGCAGACTGGCCCATCACACCATTGACCCATCTAGCATTTGCCAGATGGGCAGTCTGGCCCTAACCAAGGCACAGAGCAGTATGAGGCACCATGGCTCAGTCAAATCTCCACTACAGAGTTAAATTAATTTCAAAACTATCGTATGGCTTCGCTCATGTGGATGACTATTATTGCTTTTACAAAGACAGTACTGGCATCTAATAATATGGTGTATATTTTATATTGTAGACATTGATCACAAAATATCTGTGTAAAAATTCTTTGCAGTTTTTCCTTCAGGGATTAACACAAAAAGATGCTTGGTATGCCATTTACTGGATTGACATGTATACTGCAACTGCATGAGTCAAGATAAACTGCCTGATTAGTTATTAATATATAGTCAGATTTTCCTGTGAAATAGATCTCGGAATATATATATATCTATGTATTTAAATATGCATACATATGTAACTGTTTGAATTTAGGGTGTGCAATATATTTATATATATAGTGTGTGTATATATATATATATATATATATCCATCCAGTGAATACCGGCACTCACAAACATGAAAACAGCTTCCTCCGTTGCATGTCCATATCAAAGGTAGACTTCCAGCAATGACAGCACTCAGAGATTGTTTCAGCAATAAAAGTGTATTAAAGCAATTGACGTTTCGGAGCTGCAAGCTCCGTCCTCAGAATACACACCACAGTACAAAAGAACAAACTTACCCCCTTATGTAGAGACCCACAGACCCGTGAACACCGTCTCTGTACTTCCGCCACCGCCGCATCTCCTCGTGCTGCAAGCGCCACGTCATATCCAGGAGCCAGCTGAGCGGTTGCCAAGGAAACAACCGCATGCGTGTCAGCTGAGATCAGCGTCGCGGACCATCACTGACGGGCTGGCAATAGTTGCATGAGGGAGGGATCTGTCGGGGGGAAGAGAGAGAGGGAACAGAGCACATATTAAAACATACAAAAAAGATACATAAAAACATGAACGAGCACCATAAACCTTACATGAAGCAGGAACTGTATACATGAATATAATCAACACAAATGTAACCAGACCAATAAAGCCTGCCAAACCTATATTAGGAAAGAGAGATTATAAACAACATAAAGGGTTAGATATAATTTACACGAGAGAGTTCCAATTAATCTTCTCATTAAGACCACCTGGGGAGGTGGTCCCCAATCTGGTGATCCACCGGGCTTCTTTAATTAGTAGTATTTTAGCCCTATCCCCTCCCCTAAGTGTCATGGGGACATGGTCAATGATAAAATAACGAAGAGATTCTAAAGGGTGACCTACCTTCTTAAAATGTTTGGCCACAGGTTGGTCAACCAGTTTCCCCTCAAGGGTCAACTTGATTGCCGATCTGTGGGCAGCCATCCGTTCCGAGAATTTCCGGATGGTTTGCCCAACATAGAACAACCCACACGGACAGACAATAATGTATACGACATAGGTCGAAGAGCAGGTAAGAACAAATCTAATGTCATATTTCTTCTGGCCATGGGGGTGCTGAAATGCTTTGCAGTTAAACATAAACTGGCAAGTGGCACAACCAGTGCACCGGTAGCACCCAGGGGCTTTGTAATGGACATTAGGGATTTTGGGGACTCCCATACCCGTGATATCGGTTTTAACAATACGGTCCCTGATATTCCTACCTCTTCTAAAAGCCATCATGGGTGCGGATTGATTAAGACTCTTAAGTTCTGGATCGGTGGCGACTATAGGCCAAAGAGCCCGGGTCGCACGTCTCATGATAGGATTAGAGGTTGAAAAATCACAGGGAAATGGGATCCTAGATTTGCGCTTCTTGCTCACAGGGACCAAAAGCGATTGTCTGGGCATCAGTAAAACCTCATCTTTTTGGGCCAATAGAGGCTGTTTGTCATAACCACGAGCCAGAAATTTAGAGATAAGGACATCTAGTTCCCTATTGAGAACTAAAAGATCACTAATGATCCGTGCTAGACGCATCATCTGTGAACGTGGTAAACCTTTTTTGAGCGCTTCTGGATGGAAACTGGAAGACGTCAAAATGGTATTCCTGTCAGTAGACTTATGAAACACATTGGTACTTAATGTACCATTATTGATCTTGATTGCTACATCCAGGAAATGTGCCTCACTGGTGCTACAAGAAAAAGTAAATTTAATAGGAGAGTCACCAGAATCTATGGTAGCCATCAAATCTCTAAAAGCATTTTCGCCCCCAGTCCATAACAGAAAGATATCATCAATGTAGCGACAGTATAATAGAATACTGTCGCTAATATAGTGATCAGAAAAAAATATATTTTTCTCCTGTGTAAACATATATACATTTGCGTATGAAGGGGCCACCGGGGACCCCATCGCACACCCCCTCAGTTGTAAATAGAAACTACCGTCAAACAAAAAATAATTACGACGGAGAGTCAATTCTAACAAGGTCAGAAAAAGGTCATGATTAAACACATATGTGGATAGAAACATGTTCAGAAACGAAGACATAGCAGCCAATCCTTCTACGTGAGGAATCACAGTATATAGACTACAAACGTCTAGACAACAGAGAAGTGTCCCTTCCGGGAGCTGGCCAATTCCCTGTAATTCCAACAAGAAGGAGGTGGTATCTTTCAGGAATGTTGATTGAAGAGGAAGGAACGGCTGGATAATGGAATCCAAAAACTGTGCTACAGATCTATACAGCGATTCAGGGGCCGAAATAATCGGCCTTCCAGGAGGTTTTGAGCTATGCTTGTGCAATTTAGGCAAGGTGTAGAGTATTGGAACCTTGGGGTGTCGTATGGATAACACTTTGAGCATTTTCAAAGGCAATTTTCCTTCCTGTACAGCCATTTGCAGAATAGACTCCAGTTCCCTCTGATATTGAGATGTAGGATCGGTGGTCAGCTTGCGGTATACTTCCTCCTGCGCCAATTGTGAATAGATTTCTGCTTTATAATATTCCAGGTCAAGCACCACAATGGCCCCGCTTTTATCGGCGGGTCTGATCACAATGTCCTCATAGGACCCCAATGCGGTCAGGGCAGCAGACTCATCTTTAGAAAGATTAAACTTAATCTTAGACGGAGCAGATGTAAATTTAATAATCGACTCATCGAGAAGCCTATGGAATGATTTCAGCGAAGCGTTCGTAGAGTATGGGTCAAAGGTAGACCTAGAAGCCTTTCTGAGGAAGTTGGAGAAAATGGACGTCTCGGTCTGCTCCGCATTGTCCTGGAAATGTTCTTTAAGGCGAAGTCTACGGGAAAAGGCATGTAGGTCTCTCGACCAATTGAAGGAGTTGTGAAGGCTAGTGGGAACAAAACTTAATCCTTTATTCAGCACAGCCACTTCGGTGTTACTAAGAGTGCGTTTGGACAGATTAAAAATCAACGGTTCTTGCGTTGTGTCACGGCTCTTACCCCTTTTGTTTTGGCCACCCCTGCGGGTGGCAGAGATTTTATTGGGGGTTACGGAATCTCGTGAACTTCCCTCTAAAGGGGCACTCGTAGTTGCCACACCTTCATCCAGCTCTGAGGTAGCAAATTTGCTCTCTGAGCTAGATTGATTGGAGACATTTTTACGGTTCAACTTCCGGAACCAAGGTCTTCTCATACGGAGTGGTTTCTTGTTGTTATATTCAGAAGAATTTGTCCCCGACAACCATCGGTATACTTGGTTTTCCTCGTAATCGGTATCCACCGTAAGTTTCTTATTTCTTTTAAATTTCAGGAGATCCTTTTTATATTGTAAACACTGATTCTCCAGCTTTAGGATCCAATCCTGGGTTTGATCCTCCTCAAGGGTGGCATATTGTTCTTTTTCAAATGCGTCAATCTTAGATCTAGTAGTTGACAACTCTTTGTTAGCTTCATCAATGACTAAAATCATCAAGTCAAACGCGCACTTGTTGAGTATCGCGATCCAGCGTCGAACAAAGTCAGGGTTATTGCGTCCTATAGTAGGTACATTGCGTACCCTGAATCCACGTGGAATTTTGTGCTCGCGATAGTATTCCGACAGGGTGCTGCCATGCAAGAAGAAGTCTATCTCGCGGCGTTTCAATTTCCAGATTTGATGGTACAAAGACTCAGGGTCAAGTGACTTATCAGACAAGATAGGAGTTTCTTTAGAGAGAATCTGCTCAATTTCAGCTTCAGAAAAGCTGAATGTCTCCCCAGTGTCTGTGACCACTAAGTTACGACAGCCCGGGAGTTCCTGTGAGGCTGACATCACGTCTTCAGCGTTGCCTCACACCAGGTAAGGAAAATAGGTGCACATACACATAAAAGGTGCAAAGTCACACAGACTGGGGAATGTCTCCAAAAGGTATATACCAACAGGTGGTGGTGCCAGGTAACGGGTGCTGTAAACAGCACAATTATATCCATCCAGTGAATACCGGCACTCACAAACATGAAAACAGCTTCCTCCGGTGCATGTCCATATCAAAGGTAGACTTCCAGCAATGACAGCACTCAGAGATTGTTTCAGCAATAAAAGTGTATTAAAGCAATTGACGTTTCGGAGCTGCAAGCTCCGTCCTCAGAATACACACCACAATACAAAAGAACAAACTTACCCCCTTATGTAGAGACCCACAGACCCGTGAACACCGTCTCTGTACATCCGCCACTGCCGCGTCCCATCTCTGCGATGGTCCGCGACGCTGATCTCAGCTGACACGCATGCGGTTGTTTCCTTGGCAACCGCTCAGTTGGCTCCCGGATATGACGTGGCGCTTGCAGCACGAGGAGATGGGACGCGGCGGTGGCGGAAGTACAGAGACAGTGTTCACGGGTCTGTGGGTCTCTACATAAGGGGGTAAGTTTGTTCTTTTGTATTGTGGTGTGTATTCTGAGGACGGAGCTTGCAGCTCCGAAACGTCAATTGCTTTAATACACTTTTATTGCTGAAACAATCTCTGAGTGCTGTCATTGCTGGAAGTCTACCTTTGATATGGACATGCACCGGAGGAAGCTGTTTTCATGTTTGTGAGTGCCGGTATTCACTGGATGGATATAATTGTGCTGTTTACAGCACCCGTTACCTGGCACCACCACCTGTTGGTATATACCTTTTGGAGACATTCCCCAGTCTGTGTGACTTTGCACCTTTTATGTGTATGTGCACCTATTTTCCTTACCTGGTGTGAGGCAACGCTGAAGACGTGATGTCAGCCTCACAGGAACTCCTGGGCTGTCGTAACTTAGTGGTCACAGACACTGGGGAGACATTCAGCTTTTCTGAAGCTGAAATTGAGCAGATTCTCTCTAAAGAAACTCCTATCTTGTCTGATAAGTCACTTGACCCTGAGTCTTTGTACCATCAAATCTGGAAATTGAAACGCCGCGAGATAGACTTCTTCTTGCATGGCAGCACCCTGTCGGAATACTATCGCGAGCACAAAATTCCACGTGGATTCAGGGTACGCAATGTACCTACTATAGGACGCAATAACCCTGACTTTGTTCGGCGCTGGATCGCGATACTCAACAAGTGCGCGTTTGACTTGATGATTTTAGTCATTGATGAAGCTAACAAAGAGTTGTCAACTACTAGATCTAAGATTGACGCATTTGAAAAAGAACAATATGCCACCCTTGAGGAGGATCAAACCCAGGATTGGATCCTAAAGCTGGAGAATCAGTGTTTACAATATAAAAAGGATCTCCTGAAATTTAAAAGAAATAAGAAACTTACGGTGGATACCGATTACGAGGAAAACCAAGTATACCGATGGTTGTCGGGGACAAATTCTTCTGAATATAACAACAAGAAACCACTCCGTATGAGAAGACCTTGGTTCCGGAAGTTGAACCGTAAAAATGTCTCCAATCAATCTAGCTCAGAGAGCAAATTTGCTACCTCAGAGCTGGATGAAGGTGTGGCAACTACGAGTGCCCCTTTAGAGGGAAGTTCACGAGATTCCGTAACCCCCAATAAAATCTCTGCCACCCGCAGGGGTGGCCAAAACAAAAGGGGTAAGAGCCGTGACACAACGCAAGAACCGTTGATTTTTAATCTGTCCAAACGCACTCTTAGTAACACCGAAGTGGCTGTGCTGAATAAAGGATTAAGTTTTGTTCCCACTAGCCTTCACGACTCCTTCAATTGGTCGAGAGACCTACATGCCTTTTCCCGTAGACTTCGCCTTAAAGAACATTTCCAGGACAATGCGGAGCAGACCGAGCCGTCCATTTTCTCCAACTTCCTCAGAAAGGCTTCTAGGTCTACCTTTGACCCATACTCTACGAACGCTTCGCTGAAATCATTCCATAGGCTTCTCGATGAGTCGATTATTAAATTTACATCTGCTCCGTCTAAGATTAAGTTTAATCTTTCTAAAGATGAGTCTGCTGCCCTGACCGCATTGGGGTCCTATGAGGACATTGTGATCAGACCCGCCGATAAAGGCGGGGCCATTGTGGTGCTTGACCTGGAATATTATAAAGCAGAAATCTATTCACAATTGGCGCAGGAGGAAGTATACCGCAAGCTGACCACCGATCCTACATCTCAATATCAGAGGGAACTGGAGTCTATTCTGCAAATGGCTGTACAGGAAGGAAAATTGCCTTTGAAAATGCTCAAAGTGTTATCCATACGACACCCCGAGGTTCCAATACTCTACACCTTGCCTAAATTGCACAAGCATAGCTCAAAACCTCCTGGAAGGCCGATTATTTCGGCCCCTGAATCGCTGTATAGATCTGTAGCACAGTTTTTGGATTCCATTATCCAGCCGTTCCTTCCTCTTCAATCAACATTCCTGAAAGATACCACCTCCTTCTTGTTGGAATTACAGGGTATTGGCCAGCTCCCGGAAGGGACACTTCTCTGTTGTCTAGACGTTTGTAGTCTATATACTGTGATTCCTCATTTAGAAGGAGTGGCTGCTATGTCTTCGTTTCTGAACATGTTTCTATCCACAGATGTGTTTAATCATGACCTTTTTCTGACCTTGTTAGAATTGACTCTCCGTCGTAATTATTTTTTGTTTGACGGTAGTTTCTATTTACAACTGAGGGGGTGTGCGATGGGGTCCCCGGTGGCCCCTTCGTACGCAAATGTATATATGTTTACACAGGAGAAAAAGATATTTTTTTCTGATCACAATATTAGCGACAGTATTCTATTATACTGTCGCTACATTGATGATATCTTTCTGTTATGGACTGTGGGCGAAAATGCTTTTAGAGATTTGATGGCTACCATAGATTCTGGTGACTCTCCTATTAAATTTACTTTTTCTTGTAGCACCAGTGAGGCACATTTCCTGGATGTAGCAATCAAGATCAATAATGGTACATTAAGTACCAATGTGTTTCATAAGTCTACTGACAGGAATACCATTTTGACGTCTTCCAGTTTCCATCCAGAAGCGCTCAAAAAAGGTTTACCACGTTCACAGATGATGCGTCTAGCACGGATCATTAGTGATCCTTTAGTTCTCAATAGGGAACTAGATGTCCTTATCTCTAAATTTCTGGCTCGTGGTTATGACAAACAGCCTCTATTGGCCCAAAAAGATGAGGTTTTACTGATGCCCAGACAATCGCTTTTGGTCCCTGTGAGCAAGAAGCGCAAATCTAGGATCCCATTTCTCTGTGATTTTTCAACCTCTAATCCTATCATGAGACGTGCGACCCGGGCTCTTTGGCCTATAGTCGCCACCGATCCAGAACTTAAGAGTCTTAATCAATCCGCACCCATGATGGCTTTTAGAAGAGGTAGGAATATCAGGGACCGTATTGTTAAAACCAATATCACGGGTATGGGAGTCCCCAAAATCCCTAATGTCCATTACAAAGCCCCTGGGTGCTACCGGTGCACTGGTTGTGCCACTTGCCAGTTTATGTTTAACTGCAAAGCATTTCAGCACCCCCATGGCCAGAAGAAATATGACATTAGATTTGTTCTTACCTGCTCTTCGACCTATGTCGCATACATTATTGTCTGTCCGTGTGGGTTGTTCTATGTTGGGCAAACCATCCGGAAATTCTCGGAACGGATGGCTGCCCACAGATCGGCAATCAAGTTGACCCTTGAGGGGAAACTGGTTGACCAACCTGTGGCCAAACATTTTAAGAAGGTAGGTCACCCTTTAGAATCTCTTCGTTATTTTATCATTGACCATGTCCCCATGACACTTAGGGGAGGGGATAGGGCTAAAATACTACTAATTAAAGAAGCCCGGTGGATCACCAGATTGGGGACCACCTCCCCAGGTGGTCTTAATGAGAAGATTAATTGGAACTCTCTCGTGTAAATTATATCTAACCCTTTATGTTGTTTATAATCTCTCTTTCCTAATATAGGTTTGGCAGGCTTTATTGGTCTGGTTACATTTGTGTTGATTATATTCATGTATACAGTTCCTGCTTCATGTAAGGTTTATGGTGCTCATTCATGTTTTTATGTATCTTTTTTGTATGTTTTAATATGTGCTCTGTTCCCTCTCTCTCTTCCCCCCGACAGATCCCTCCCTCATGCAACTATTGCCAGCCCGTCAGTGATGGTCCGCGACGCTGATCTCAGCTGACACGCATGCGGGTGTTTCCTTGGCAACCGCTCAGCTGGCTCCCGGATATGACGTGGCGCTTGCAGCACGAGGAGATGGGACGCGGCGGTGGCGGAAGTATAGAGACGGTGTTCACGGGTCTGTGGGTCTCTACATAATGGGGTAAGTTTGTTCTTTTGTATTGTGGTGTGTGTATTCTGAGGACGGAGCTTGCAGCTCCGAAACGTCAATTGCTTTAATACACTTTTATTGCTGAAACAATCTCTGAGTGCTGTCATTGCTGGAAGTCTATATATATATATATATATATATATATATATATATAATTTTGAATTGTGCATAATCCGATAAAAATAGTTTTGTCTCCATAGTTCATAAGGAGTCCCTAGAAGTATGTTTGTCTCCAAAACATTATATTTAATTTTATATACATATAGTCATTTTTGTCTTGAGGAGCCTGCACACTGCACTTGCCTAGTGTCAAATGTCTGTTTTTTCCTTCATTGCTCCTCTCCCTGATGTGTGCCATAGTGGCGGGCAGCCAAGCAGAGCCCCAGGAGCCTGCACTTCCCAGCCAGCCTATCTCTCTGTGTGACCGGACCGGCCCATCTGGGACCCCTTACCAAAATAAGACCAGATGAGTGAAAATTTATTTAATCAACCTTTTATAATACATATCTCAGTTTTTATCTAGGTCACTAAGCTATCCATTAGTGAAAATGTGATCCAGATCTATCCAGTAGTTTTTTTGTGATGCTGGAACCAACAGACAAAATTGACAAACCAAAATTCCGGGGAAAAAAAAAATAATTGTCTCCATAGTTCCTACACAGTCCCATGGAGTACCGTATATTTCTCCAAAACATTTCTATGTACAGACACAACCATTTCAACTTTATTATTATAAGTATAGATTAGTACAAACATGCACACGCACAAATGAGCCTAACATTAGGTTATGCGTATCTTTCATATATGTTCCATATAAAGGGTTTATATACATATATACATTTGCCATTTTAAAGCTGCTGCTGCTGCTGATTACTCCAAAACATTTGTTTGGGAGACATCTATGCTCTGAATATAGTGATGCAGGTAGTTTCAGATGCTAGTGACATAGGGGGACATTTACTAAGCAGTGATAAGAGCGGAGAAGTGAGCCAGTGGAGAAGTTGCCCCATCAACCAATCAGCAGCTCTGTATAATTTTATAGTATGCAAATTATAGATGTTACTTCAGTGCTGATTGGTTGCCATGGGCAACTTCTCCACTGGCTCACTTCTCCGCTCTTATCACTGCTTAGTAAATGTCCCCCTAAATCCAAATCTAAGTTTGGTGGTGCTCATACACAAATGGGCAACTTTCAAAGAAAACTGCAAAAACAGACAATTTTAAAAAATGCTTTCGATATTGTAAAGACAAAATAATAGTTTATGTGCCCATTGTCTCTTTCCCCTAAAAAGACATTTTTTTAATCACACCAGCTGACTGGTATTCCCCAAATCTGTACTCTGTGTCCTGATGTCTGGGCCAGTTAAATTAATCCCTCCTTTGCATTTATAAAGACACACTACAACCCCAGATATCACCAGTCCTTTGTCCTGAAAAGCCACCTTATTCCTACCGCTTTCTGCATCCAAATTAATATTCTGCATTACAAATAAATAAAACAGTGATTTGTTTTTTCAAGCTGTACAATTATCCTGTTAAAATGTGAAAGACCCCAGCAGCGAATCCCAGTAATGATTTTATTTTACATATTGATAATAGTGCCAAAAGAAGGAACATTTCACTTCCTGAATATGATTACCATTTTAAAATTGTATTCATAGAAAACATATATTCTTCTCTAAATTAAACAAGGAGCTCTGATAACTTACATCCACATACTAATGAATCTCATTTGCCGCCTTGCAATTCCCCTGAGTTATCTGTGTCAGGCAGCACTCTCATGTAAGCCATGTTTGTCCTGGAAAGAACGACAAGTGTACTTGTTAAAAGTGCCCACAGCTAGCAGGGAAGGTAAGAGGCGCACATGAAAAATTCATCACTGTTGTATTTCAAGTTGCCTGGATATTTTAATTCCAATAGGAAGAACCTATGTCAGCTGGAACTATAATTAAACTGATATGGCATTCAGAATTACCTCAAAATCCACTGTGCTTGTCATATATTTCTTTCCCCCATCTTTAAACTATATGAAAATCAATTATCTCAACAAACCAGCTGTAAGGAGCGAATGCCAGGCACTTACTCCTGAAGTGAATAAATTATTTGAAATTCATTACTGATCTGAACGACTCTCCAAGACTTAAAGCACCAGTCCATTTACCGTAGTCAGATCCGAGCAGAATTTTAACGAGGATAACAATATCTGTATCTGATATTACGTACGGGTAGGACACTATGTAGAAAAGAAGGCATTCAGAAGACAGATGGGCAGTGATGCAATACGACATGAAGTGCTGACTGACAAATGCCCGTGAATTAATAGATCTTTACATTTAATAACAAAATTGTTTGTGATTTGCCCCAGCATGACATACACAGAGTGAAAGGAAGACATTTAAGACCGAAAATACCATTTGTGTGTCAAGGATGTTAGCAAGCTGGAGTGGTGATAGGCACTGGTGTCTATAGGATTTGAAACAGAGTTGATGTGATGTCATTTTGACTCTACTGTAATCTGGTTATCTCTTGCCAAGACATCATGTACGATTAGTCAGTTTTTAGAGGACGGCAAACCTTATCAGCTACACTTCATGACATTTCTGTCAAGTTAGGAAACGCGCTTAGGAAATTTAAGATGAGGTGTCACATCTTCATATCAAATCCCATTGTACCACCACCTACCATCCTGAAGTCTCTTTCTAAAAACATTAATGAAAAGAAAAATGAAATTTCCACAAGATTTGACCTTGAAATACATGTTTCCTCTTTATTCTGCTCCATGTAGCAGCTTTTTGACTTCTGAACTGTTTTAGCATATATACGTTGCATGGTACTGAAGGATTGCTTGCAATAGATGTATCACAGTTTTATGTCATCTCACACAAATTCTGCAATTTTTCTTCTGTCATATCTGTTTTCTTGAAAGGTTTGAAGCTTGAACTCTGTAATTTTAGTGAAATTTAACTTTTCGTCACAAGATATATTACTCAGCAAAATGTTCAAAACTGATCCATAGAATATTCACCTTATTCCATATTCAATTGCACAATTTAGCATGGTTTACTTGGTGAATTTACACTCAAATGCTCCCAGTTCTACACACGGTCATTTAAAGAGAGAAGGGAACCCGCGTGCAGCCTCCTCTCCGGCAGCAAGTAGACTCTGACATATCCAGTTGCATGCGCTAATCACTTGGAAATGGCCGCAGTGCAAGGCCGCTGCCGCCGCTGGACTTCGGAGGGGTAAGTATAATGTATGGGTGCAGTGTGTGTGGGGTGTGGGCCCTCCTGGACTAAGGAGCCCATGTGCACCCATTATAGAAACACCTTTGGTTCTACACTATACCGCAGAATGAATCGTAAGTCATTGAGCCAATGATATTCATAGAAGACTAAAAATTCCACAAAATTCTAAAATGCAAAAACAATGCCAAGTGGTATTCCGTGGCATGATAAAAAAGACAGAACTTAACATAGTACCCCTGGAAACGAGCAGCTCTGTAAAACAGCCTGTTAAATTTTTATTTGTGTGACATTTCACAGCAACTTCACTCACGGCACAAGTTTTGTTAGGAATTTAGGTAATGTATGTTAAAATTAAAATATATTGTGCTGGTACTGCTGCAGCTACAGAAAAGTATATGGGGGCTCGCAAAGAGAGGGGGGATTCAGGGGTACTCGATCCCTGTGCCACCACTTAAGCTGACTCTGACAGCACAGGAACACTTGTGACACAAAATAAATCTATTATGATAGTCAGGGAGCCATGGAATCAGTAGCTAGCAGTAGTCCTAGGTGGTGCTGGGCACAGCAAACATTGGAGGAAGCTGAAGAACAGGTGCTGACTCCAGGGGTAAATTTACTAAGGTGGGAGATTTTTAGAACTGGTGATTATGCCCATGGCAACCAATCAGATTCTACTTACCATTTATCTAGCTGCTTCTAGCAGATAATAGATATAATCTGATTGGTTGATATGGGCAACATCACCAGTTCTAAAAATCTCCCACCTTAGTAAATTTACCCCCAGGTGTTTGTTACAAGCTGGTGAGCTGTATGACACCCCACTCTGCTCAAGCTCCGATCCATCATCATTGTACTTAACAGGTGTTTCCTTTGGTAGAAGTTTGGAGAAGAGGATAAGGAAGTTGTCAGAAAAGAATTTGAAACAAATACCTATGTCAAGTAGAAGGTCAGTGTTTCTACAACTAGTCTCAGCTAGACAAATGATTAAAGAGACTTGAGCCTATCGTCCTGGCCATCACTTCTCTAGAGCATTCCAGGGAAATAGTTCCAGAATTCCTTTTCAGTTCTCTTGGAAGAGAGGCTAGTCATTTTGGAAATGTGCAACTACCCACAAGTACAGGATTCCACTCTTCCAATTGGTGGCAGAATATGTTAGTAGACTGATCAGTAAAACATTTCCATCTTCTTCTTGCTATATGTGGATTCCTAAGTAGTATGTTACCTCAACCAAGTCTTTAGTATGAAAGGGCGAGTCTAGAACATCACTTAGTTTTGTGATCTCGTCTTCCTCACAGGAAAATCATCCATATATATGAGCAGATACATCTATTTCCTTTTTCAAACTTTGAGAATAGGCATGGATCAGTTTTAAAAAATGTATACCAAAGTTTAGGAAAAAGAAAACTCGTATAAGCGCTACTAATAAAAAAATAAAGACAAAATATACATTCCTTATGTGTCCTTAGAGTCCTACTTCATCTGTCCTTCTTTTTCACTTGGAAAGATTTCTCATTGGTGAGTTATTAGGTTTGTGAAGAACATATTGTGAAGAAAGTAAATACAACAATATATAAAAAAATTCATGTGAACTTTGAATCAGGAAGTGTTTCCAGACCAGGATGTAGTCAAGCTATCAAGAAAAACCCCAAATAGCTCTTAAAGATAATCAATCTATTGTATGCTCCCTGTTTTTGGAAAGATTTCTCATTGGTGAGTTATTAGCAGGCAGGGGAGGCAGAGCCTCACCTGTCATGCTCCCTATCATACTCAGAGTTCTCATTATAAAAATGATGGAAGAACAGAAAGAAGATATTTATTACTTACAGTATAAGCATCTTCTTTGTATTAATACAATCATCTTTATAGATAAAATGTACCAGAGTTGCAGAGCTCCTGGAACTGCAGGGAGAGACAGAGATGAGGCAGTGGCAGCTCAGCCTCATCTCTCACACTGTCGGACACTGCCTGTACAGATGGGCGGAGCTACACAGCTACCAATCAGACCACATAGAACAGAGAAATGTGAGGCATGCCTTACAGTGGGGGCATGTGTGAGCTCTGATAGACAGCTCGGATTGGTCATGTGACCAATCCAGGAAGTGAAGAAAGGTAGAAACTGGAGCTGAGCTTCTTGGCAGGGGAGGAGGGAAATGGGGACCCGCAGTGCCAGCAGCAGCCACCCGTGCACAATGACTGGGGTGAGTAGCTGCCAGTACCTAGACTCTCTGGGGTCTTGCCTTCTCTGTCTCCTCCTCTCAGATCTTTAGGGATATGATCGATGACCAGTAGTTTAAAGTCTCCCATAGAGTGCCCTTTCTCAGCCAAATGTTTTGCTACCAGTTGTTCTGAGATTTTGCCGAAGATGGCCTGCTTAATTGCTGATCTGTGTAAGGCCATTCTTTCTCTCAAGGACCTACTCGATTTACCCACACAGTATAAGTTGCATTCACATATTATCACATACACTATGTGTGTGTTAAAGTACAGATAAGTATATGGTTAATCTTATAGGTACAGTCCCTGTGAGGATGTTTAAACTGGATTCCAGTGATCATATGTGAACAAGTAGTGCACTTAGGGCACTTGTAACACCCGGGAGGTCTACTCAAGAAGTACTTTGATGTATCCTGGTTTGACTGGAAGCCTGTTATATCCGAGTGAACTACATGATATTTGATACTTTTACTGCGATTAAAGCACATAAGTGGACGTTTACTATTGAGATTGGGTAGTTGTCTGTCTGTGAAGATTATTGGCCACAAACTCGGGGCAACAATGTGCTGGAAATGTTGTACTTGTTAACAAACGGGAATATAGAATCCTCAGTTTTTACTTTAGGAGTCATCAAATTTTTTCTAGTGATTGCCAAGACTTCCTTTTTCCGATCAAGTAAGGTCTTAAGATCCTATCCCCTCTCCATGAATTTAGACACCATTTTGTCCAATTCAGGTTCCAATGTAGTCCGATCACTGAAAATTCTACTGGTTCTGATCATTTGCGATCTTGGGAGACCCTTTTTAAGGGCTTTAGGGTGGTGACTATAGGCCCTTAAAAAGTATTTTTATCAGTGGGTTTCGTGAACAAACCTGTCCTGATGGCGCCATCCACAATGGAGACCTCAACATCCAAATAATTCAAAATAATTCACAGAAGAAGGGCCAACTTTGTATGTGAACTTAATGGTCGACATCCTGGAATTAGTTTCATGCATCAAATGTACAAACAAATCCTCCGTGCCTGTGCACAGGATAAACAGGTCATCTATGAACCTGGAAAACAAGAGGTTGTGTTTAGCAATGTCCCAATTGTTGAAAAATACCTGCTTTTCTTTCTTGAACATGAAGATATTCGCAAATGATGGGGAGACATTGCTCCCCATTGCACACCCACTTTTTTGGGAATAATTGGGCAGATTTATTAAGCCTGGTGAAGTGATAAAGTGGAAGATAATAAAGCACCAGCCAGTCAGCTCCTAACTGTCATTTTTTAAACCCAGTCTGTGACATGGCAGTTAGGAGCTGATTGGCTGGTACTTTATCACCTTCCACTTTATCACATTACCAGGCTTAATAAATCTGCCCCAATTTTTCATACGTCCTAGAGGATGCTGGGGACGACATCAAGACCATGGGGTATAGACGGGATCCGCAGGAGACATGGGCACTCTAAAGACTTCATTGGGTGTGAACTGGCTCCTTCCTCTATGCCCCTCCTCCAGAACTCAGTTTTAGAAATGTGCCCAGGTCGACTGGATGCACTCTGAGGAGCTCTACTGAGTTTCTCTGAAAAGACTTATGTTAGGTTTTTTATTTTCAGGGAGATCTGCTGGCATCAGACTCCCTGCTTCGTGGGACTGAGGGGGCAGAAGCAGAACCAACTTCCTCAGAGTTTCATGGCTCTGTTTCTGGCTGACAGGACACCATTAGCTCCTGTAGGGAACTGAACGCAAGCCGTGTCTAGATGCTCACTCCCACAGCACGCCGTCACCCCCCTCACAGAGCTAGAAGTCAGAAGGCAGGTGAGTATAAGAATGATCTATCAAGTAAGTGACGGCTGAGGTGCGGCGTGGTTGGCGGGATCGCAGTGTGCCATTGCTGCCGACACACACAGGCACTACAGGGTTCAGGGCGGGAGGGGGGGCGCCCTGGGCAGCAAGAAAAATACCTCAAACTGGCAAAAAGGGGGCATAAGTTGCCTCTGGCACAGCCCTACCCCCGCCAGTATAAATATTACAGTGTTTATGAGTGTAAGGACGCGCCATTGCGGGGGCGGAGCTTCTTCCTCAGTCAGCCAGCACACTACTCAGTGCCATTTTCTCTCTCTACTCAGATTGCAGAGAACACGCTGGTCCTCTCCTTTACTTCTGGCAAGTACAGGGTTTCAAAGTCAGAAAAATATCCCCATACACACTGCCATATTTGCACCGCACACTGGTCCGCGCTGCGCATGCGTACGCTCTCCCGTGAAGGCGCATACCCGCAATAGCGTGCACCCGCGGGCGCACGGTATGCGTATTTACGGTAGAGTTTATGTAGTCGTAGCGTGCGACTCATTCGTTACATATTTTCACAATTAATGTAGTTTGTAGATCATGGTCCCTTTGATAGATTCTGAAAGTTTGGTTAATATAGAATGTCCCTGAGCTGAGGAATCCCTCTTTGTATCGTAGGAAGGGTCTAACAGGAGTCATGCAGTAGTGTTTGGTACCCATCGGAAGAGTATTTAAATAGCAATATTCCGGTGTTGGTTTGGAGCGTATTAATCGCTCGTGCGGATAGTTATGGACATAAGAAGTTTATGTCCATTTCTACTATTTACTCATACTCAGGTATGCGGCGGGAAACCTAGTTCCCCACCCACCTGAGCTGTTTGAAATCGTCACAGCCCACCTGTATGAATCAACCTATGACCTTTTGTTATGATACAGGGCCGAATTCCGACGTCCAATGGACAATGGGATTGTAGGGACTGTAGGATTGCATTGTGTGTGGGGCATAAATAGGCAGGCCGACCACATCCAGCTCTCACTCTTCAACGGTTCTCATTGCTGAAAATCGGGTGCTGGATGTCCAGGCGCATGCGATCGTTTCCCCTTGTGCGTAAGTTTCTCTCCGTAATCATTGTCTTACTGTGAGCCAATTTCTCTCATCTCTCTCCATTTCTCTCTCTCTCTCTCTCCTTTCTCTTTTCTCTCACATCTCCCCTAGACTAGTATTGTATTGTATTAGATAGTATTGTATTTTGGTTAGGAAGTCTCTGTTATATTGTAGTGTATCATTTGTACTGTTATCCCCTTTTACAAGTATATTAGATATAATACAGTTAATAGGCTTTGGACCCTAAACCAGTATCTGTGTATTTTCTATAGTGTTAAGTGTTCACTTGAGCGTCGGTGACGCTCAAGCAGCTTTGTAGTTAGTCAGGTTACACAAGGTTGCACTTACACCCTGTACTCACATTAAGGTATTCTGTGCATTTCATTGGTATAAGGTTTAGACATAAAGGTATAGCGTTGTGAGCGTCTGCGCCGCTGGTGATCTCCTCGTGGTCTCGAGCGTCCGCTACGCCATAGCGAATCATTACTCTAGTCATAACCAATAACGTGTTGTCCTGTGATCACTGGGCCGTGAGCGAACGTGACGCTTGAGCGTCTCGCCTACGGCTGAGCGATCGTTACGCAAATAGCGTACCCTTACGGTACTTCTTAAGTAAGCAGCGTACAGTGTTCTTAGACTTCATAAAGGGTTGTTTATACGACAAAGGAATTTAGCATTGTCAATTGGGGACTCGTCCGATCCTTCTCATATCTGCACTAGGTAGATCAGCAGACATTATCCCCCCAGCAAAGGGTGGGAGGTTGTCTCGCAGTGCTGACGGGATAAGCGTCTGCTTCGCTTAGATAAAGAGTGCTGAAGGAATCCGGGAACCGGAAGTAAGAACAAAACGCTTGTGTCTTTTAAAACTGTTTTATTTCTCTTCTGTCTTGCGTATACACGCACGCATACATATATATCTGCATTTCTTTTTCAATTTCGTATATCACTATTCCTGTTTGCCAATTTTTATAGTTGATAGAAAGTGCTAAAAGAGATTTGCTGTTATTTCATAGTAGAGGTAATAGTTAAAATATAGACCAACACACGGCTTGTCTGGGAGACAAGGCAGTCAGTGTGGTGTGCGGTAGATGATCAGGGATCATCTACATTGATAAAAATAGAAATTGTGTTACGGTGGATCTTTGTTTTGCGTACACGTGTCCCTAACAAAAGACTTGCGTACGCAATCCAAAGGCAGACGCACGCAGCGTACGTTACGCAACGTAGCGTCCGGTTACGCCCACGTAGCTCAAGTCACGAAAAGTTGAATTAGCGCAAAGCGATAATTAGCGCAAAGGCGATAAGTAACGCACAGCGGTAAATAACGCGACGCGGTAAATAACGCAAATCTATTTTTGGAAAAATCTGAAATTTAGTTTAACAGATCCTGCTTCAAATTGGTAACACTGCTGGGCTGAAGAAAAATTTCTGCGCAGAAATAGATATAGAAACAAAGTGTACATGTGTTGAGTGAGTGTGTTTTTTTTATCACATAAGTTTATATAACTTAGAGGTTGAACCAAAAGGAAAGTCGGGTACTCGTCAAGGGACATACGTGTAAGTGACATATACGGTGGCTAGGGAGGCATCCCTGGTTAAATAAATATTTGAGCATTAGAGTATAGCGGACCATAAGGTAACAGACCAGGAGGTCATAAGGTAACAGACCAGGAGGTCATTAACAGACGGTAACAGACCAGGAGGTCATAAGGTAACAGGTAAAATAGACAAAGAGGTCCGCTATAAAGGTACAAGAGGCACAACGCCTGGGGTGTTGGTGCAGAACCCATATAGGCCATACAAGCTCTTGCTGAAGGAATCGCGGCCGGAAACATCGATTCCATTAATCTCTCAGTACATAACAGGTAGTGCTTATGTACTGAACGATTGGACCGCACGTAATTGTGTGCAGTAGTTAGTAATCTGACCTAATACCATTAGAGTAAAGTGGTCACAAACGCTATTTGTACATTCTGACGTGATTTGTGTAATTTTTTATTTTTAAAGGGAAGTTCGCTGGTCACTCAGGAACTATCTAACAACCCCACCTTTACTGGAAAGAGTAAGTGTCCTGCGGGTAACCCTCATATGTTCCAGTAAACACAGGTTCACAGGGGCCCTGAGTTGGGTACAGCAGCTCTGGTTACAGTGATTGCAGTACTGGCCAACGTGGGCGAGAAGTAAGTGGGGTACTTGGTAAACCGCCACCGCCGGCCTGCCCAGGACATCTTGGTTTGTTTGTAAGGGTTCGCTGAAAACCTTGATATAAAGATCCAAGGAGGAATAAGCAACACCTGCAGATTATGGGGGCCAGTTGTTCAGGTAGGGGGCGATCAACCTCGGTTCGGGTTGATTCAGAGAACCGACCAGTCGGGTCGGCAAGATACATCATGTGTGAAAAATACGGAAGTCACACTGAGGTTTTATGTGATGAATGGGAGAGAATGACTGTACAAGACAGGGACAAATTCCCAAGAATAGGTAGCTTCAGTCCAGAAGTGTTACAAAATTTAAGGAGGAGGATATGTCTCGTAAAATCAACAAAGAGACGAATTCAGCATCATGATTATTTACAGTTATGGCACCAGGAAGGTGAGATACAGAGAGGTTTGGCTCTGGCGGCAGGATCTGGGGCAGTCAGTAAGCTGATAGCCACAGCCCCTCCTCCACCATACATTGCAGGAGAGAAGTTGATTGCGGAGAGAAACGCACTGGGTTGTAAAACACAAACACTTAGTAACCCTGTAAATGTAAATGATGTTAACCACGTAACTCATGCAATTATTAACCCGTGCAAGTTGTACCCTGTTTTGAACTTTCCTCAGGAGTGTGATCAAGAAGACGATTCAGCAACAATTTCAGCTCTCTCTCTTGCGGCCACCATAGCAGAGACCACAGTAGGCACAGCGACACCCACGAGATTAGCGAAAGCCCCTAGCGGAGGGATAGGTGAGGTCGTGTCAACGGGTAAGTACGGCACCATGCACTACACTGAAACAATTGTACCACAACAAGCTGTAGAATCTACACAGGAAGAGGCTGTTAGAATTGCTCCTGTAAGGGTAATAGCAGTTCCCAATGGAAAAACAGATGTGTCTGGAGCCACTCCCATAAGGAACATTGCCATGTACACTCCATTTTCCCGAATGGAATTAAGAACAATAGTGTCCGAATTTCCTGACCCCAGGAAGGACTTAGTTGCTAGCCAAAAATACATCAGGGATCTAGGCAACACTGTAGAACCCAACAACAAGGATTGGCAGATACTGCTAAGAGCTTGTTTACCTTCCAATGTCGACGCAACTCAATTCTTAGCTGACTGTGCATTGGATAAAGATGTACCGCTTACAGACGTGTACAACAAGGATAATGTAAAAAGGATAAATTTACAGCTAAAAGAGTATTTCCCAGCCGTTGTTAAATGGAACAAGATATTCTCCATTAAGCAAAAGGAGTCCGAAACGGCAACAGAATATTTTCACCGGGCACTATTAGAAATGGCAAAGTACACTGGTATAGAAGACATTAAGACCAACCCAAACCACCGAGAAGTAGCAGTATCTGTACTGATGGATGGTTTAAAAGAAACATTAAAAGCTAGGGTACAGACCACGCAACCATGCTGGCGAGGTCTGTCAGTGTCCACATTGAGAGAGGCTGCTATTGATCACGACAGAAACATCACTAGGCACAGGGAGTCGCAAAGTGATAAGTTGATGTCAGTAAGTATACAGGCGCTGACCACAAGGCAGCCTGCGTATGTACCACCGAATCCTGTGGGTAAGGCAAGTGTAATAACATGTTTTTCTTGTAACAGACCGGGACACTATGCACGAGAATGTAGAACAAAGAGTGTACAAAGATCTTTTCAACCCCCTAGACAACGACACGACACACGACATTGGGAGCAGGGTCCACAGAGGCGGAGTTTCGAGCCACATACAGGGGAAACAAAAAGATATCCCCCGAACAGAGATTGGCATGCCTCTGGTAGTTCCCAGCTAACCCCCTCACAAGTAGTCGCTGCCAGCGGGATTCAGGGAGGTCAGCATACCCACTAGGGGTGTGGCCATACCTGTAATCTGCAGCCAGTTAAGTTGATTGCCAGTCTTGGAAGTGAACCAGAGATTGCAATCAATGTAGCTGGTAAAACTTTAAACTTTCTTGTAGACACAGGGGCGGCCAAGTCAGTGATAAATTCGACAGTGGGCATGAGAACCACTGGTAGGACAATTCCAGCCATGGGAGTAACAGGAGTAGTCCAGCACTACCCTGTTAGCAAACCAGCCGAGATTACAATAGGGCTGTTGCATACCAAGCATTCCTTTTTGCTGGCTGCATCGGCACCAACTAATCTCCTGGGTAGAGACTTACTATGTAAAATGGGTTGCGTCATTTATTGTACTCCTGAAGGTGTATTCTTGGACATTCCTGAGAATCACGCTCAGGAGGTACGAGACATGTTAGACTCCCCATCAAAATTAATGTCACATTCCATTATGACAAATAGGAATCCATCCCAAGTAGAAGAGATGACATCTCAGATACCAGAGTCACTTTGGACAAAAGATGGACAGGACACTGGATTAATGGCAAATGTAGCTCCAGTAGTTGTACAAGTAAAAGATGGTAGGATAGCTCCAAAAATCCCACAGTATCCTCTGAAGCCAGAGGTGGAGTTAGGAGTTTTCCCAGTAATAGAACGCTTGCTACAACAGGGCATTCTAGTAAGAACATCCAGCACAGCAAATAGTCCCATCTTCCCTGTTAAAAAGAGTGGGGGGAGGGGTTACAGGCTAGTGCAGGATCTAAGGGGGATTAACAAAATAGTTGAAAGTCAGTTCCCCGTAGTGCCTAATCCAGCTGTCATCCTAATGCAAATTCCTCCCACTGCCAAATTTTTCACTGTTATTGACCTCTGCTCCGCTTTCTTTTCGGTACCTCTGCACCCTGACAGCCAATATTTGTTTGCATTCACATACAGAGGAGTCCAATACACGTGGACTCGGTTACCCCAAGGTTTCATAGATAGTCCAAGTATATTTTCTCAGGCTTTGCATGATTGTTTACAGTCCTTCCAACCAGACAGTGGATCAGTATTGATACAGTATGTGGACGATTTATTACTGTGTTCAGATTCACTGGAAGCATCTCTGAAGGATACGAAACAGCTCCTGTTTCATCTTTCAGACACAGGTCACAAAGTTTCCAAAGACAAGTTACAATTATGCCAAACTAAGGTAAAATATTTGGGACACTGTCTAACACAAGGACTGAGACACCTGACCGCTGATAGAATCCAAGCCATTAGAGACATGACACTGCCACAAACCCAGCAACAGATCAGGACGTTTTTAGGAATGTGTGGGTATTGCCGTAATTGGATCCCAGGGTTTTCCATATTGGCGTTACCTTTGCAGGAAATGGTCTCTTCAAACAAACCTGATCGGATTTCGCATACAGACGAATCCGAAACAGCATTTGAGAGACTCAAACAGTGCCTAACGCAGGCACCAGCACTAGGTATGCCAGACTATGGGAAACCCTTTGAACTATACGGAACAGAAAGTGCTGGTTGCGCAGCAGGTGTACTAACCCAAAAACACGGTGATGCCAGCAGGCCAGTTGCATACTACAGCGCTCAGCTAGACGCGGTAGCGCGATCCCTCCCCACATGCTTGCGAAGCGTTGCGGCGATAGCATTGCTAGTGACAAAAAGCGAAGATGTCGTGCTAGGCCACAACCTCACAATCCATACACCGCATGCGGTATCTGCCTTATTGAATTCTGCCCAAACCAGACACGTCTCATCAGCAAGGTTTACAAGATGGGAATTGGCATTAATGGCCCCAGTAAACATCACCATAAGGAGATGCAGCGCATTAAATCCTGCAACGTATCTCCCAGGTGTGCCTGGCCAGGCACAAAGGGTGGAAGGTGAGAGTGATGGGGAAGGAGGATTTAATGCAAAGGAAGATACACATGATTGTATGGAATATTTGACCCAAAATTTTACCGCAAGGCCTGACATCAGTGACAATCCACTGGAAGATGCAGAACTCACGTTCTACACTGACGGTAGTTGTCATAGACAGTCAGACTCGGGAGACTTGTGTACTGGATACGCAGTCGTAGATGACCAAGACACCATAGAAGCGGAACCGCTAGGCCCACCTCACTCAGCCCAGGTTGCTGAACTGGTCGCCCTAACCAGAGCATGTGAATTGGCTAAGGGTAAGTCAGCCAATATCTACACCGATTCTAGATACGCCTTCGGGGTAGTACATGATTTCGGAGCCCTATGGCGCCTCAGAAATTTCATGACGGCAGCTGGTACACCGATAGCGCATGCAGCATATATAAAAAGGCTTCTAACAGCGATACAGGAACCCGACAGAGTGGCTGTTATCAAATGTAAAGCACATACATATAGCCAAGACCCAGTATCCCTTGGTAACAGCCGAGCAGACGAAGCCGCAAAGCTTGCAGCTGCTACCCCCATACAGACAGACACCACACAACTGATGGTATTTAATACCATCAACACACAAAAGTTGTGTGAGATGCAGAATTTGTGTTCCACACAGGAAAGAGCAGTCTGGAAGGCAAAGGGATATGGCCAGGAGTCCTCAGGGCTCTGGACCGATGGACATGGTAAACCAGTGGCCCCCAGGGCATACCTTCCATGTCTGGCTGAAGCAGCTCATGGGCTGACTCATCTAGGCAAGGAGGGGATGTGCAAATTGGTAAGAGCATACTGGTGCGCCCCAGGATTCTCCTCTCATGCGAGTAAAAGAGCAATGTCATGCCTTACCTGTCTGAGAAAGAATATTGGAAAAGCAATACCTACAGAACCATCCCATATCCCACCTGCCGGCGGCCCTTTCCAGGTAATACAAATTGACTTCATTCAATTACCCCCATGTCGAAATTTGAAATATGTACTTGTCTGTATAGATGTTTTCTCGAATTGGGTCGAAGCTTTTCCAGCAGCTACAAATACCGCTATGTTAACAGCTAAGAAAATTGTGCAGGAATTTGTATGTAGATATGGTATCCCTAGAATCATTGAAAGTGATAGGGGTACCCATTTTACAGGTGATGTCTTTCAAGGAATGTGTAAATTAATGGGTATTGATAGCAAGCTGCACACTCCGTACCGTCCACAGGCGAGTGCGAAGGTCGAAAGAGTGAACAGCACTATTAAAAATAAATTGAGTAAAGTAATGGCAGAGACAGGATTGACGTGGCCAGAAGCTTTACCCATTGTTTTGTATAGCATCAGAACCACTCCCAGGTCCCCTCTTAATCTGTCTCCTTTTGAAATCTTGTTTGGTCGACAACCGCATGTCATGATTAACCCTCAGGATGATTTGAAATGTAACAATGAAGTAACTGTAAAGTACTTGATTAACATGAGTAAGCAGTTGAGGAATCAAAATGATAATCTGAAGTTGGTGATTCCTGATTTACCAGATAGTAATTGTCATGACATTGAACCTGGGGATTATGTAATGATACGAAATTTTCTACGCTCAGGTTGTCTTATTGATAGATGGGAAGGACCATACCAGGTCTTATTGACTAGCACCACAGCATTGAAGGTTGCTGAGAGAGAGACTTGGGTCCATTCATCCCACTGCAAAAAGGTTGCTGATCCAGAGAAGTCCCGTGATAAGGAACAGACGGTAGAGGTTGTATCACTGGAGTGTCTGTTCCAGGAGGACTGAGGCGGCACCTGAGCCTTGAAGACCGAAAGCAGTTGTCGACTCCCCTCTCCCTTTTATTGTTTTTCTCCACTTCCCATCCCCTCTTCCTTGAAATTTCTTTTTCCCCCTTCTCATTCTTCTCTATTTCCTCCTCAAAGATGGACTTGCCCCAAGAGACTGTGATCCGGATTTTGATGTTAACCGTGATGTTGACCAGAGCAGTCTGTTCCGGCGAGAGTACCATAGAGGTCGAGAGAGGTTCTGGAATGGGTTCCGATTATGATGATGGAGGCGTAGTTTTCCAAGATCAACCAAACCAACAAGCAAAGGCGAGTATCAGAAAACGATCCGATAGAAGAAATTGTGATGGATTGTTAGCTGAAGAAAACTGTATCTGTAGGCTCTGTGATAATCTGGTTGAAGATGGATGCATAAAGAAATGCCAATCCAGTTTTAATATCCATATGGACCGGCATCCATTGAGCGACTATCACTCTTTAGTGGGTAACGTGTTAAACCAAACAGATTGTTGGGTATGCTCTCAAGTACCTCAGGGTCATAGCAAATCAGGGCTAGTACCATTTCCTTTAACGTTAGGGGAGGTACTTGAGCTAAGTGGTGGGAGACCGGTGGACCGGAGGTTTAACATCTCCAGCCCTCCTAGTTTGAAGCTCCACCAATACCATGTGGATAGGTCCCTCTTATGTTTTAATATCTCCAATCCCCGTAAGCCGGGAAATTGGGAAGTGTCATGGAGCAACCTTACCATGACCTTTTCACACAGAGCAGATAGAATGCCTACAGATACAGAGCTGGTACGCCACATAGCCAGTAGAGGAAAATCTTTCCGGTATCGATATACCTTAGGAAATAGGATTACTAGAGTTGGAGAGGTATCACCAGGATACTGTGCACATATCGTACAAACTGATACGTGCATTAAGCAGATGGAAGAATTAGGGTCAGGAGATTTCACCTGGAAGGTTTGTAACATGGTCATGTCCTTCTCCGTCCCTTATGTTCTCCCCGATGATGCATATTTCATATGCGGGAGAAAGGCGTACAAGTGGCTTGCCCCAAACTCTGAAGGATTGTGTTATATTGGAAAAGTATTGCCTGAAGTGATGACTGTTACACATGACAAAATGAAGGACATACACCGTGGTGCCCAAGCTCCTTATACTCACACTCATTACGAGCACCGAGTTAAAAGACAACTGTCAGAAAGGTTAGAGCATCCGGCCTCTGATCTTATCCATGAATCCACCGGGATTCAGGTTCTGGTAGCGTTAGATTTCACTCGTACCGCTCGAGGAGTGATGAATTATAGATACATTTCCGCACTCGCCAATTTGTTAGATAATATCACTGAAATGTATGATGACACGTTTAGATACACTGGAAGAGAACTTCAAGCTTACAAAACAGAACTAGTTCAGCATAGGATGGTTCTTAATTATCTTACAGCAGTAACAGGCGGATATTGTGTTACATTGGCAACACAGTACGGCATAAAGTGTTGCACGTATATCACAAATAGCACCGAGGATCCGGTAGAGGTCATAGACCAAAAGATGGACGATATTCTCCAATTGAAGTGGGAATTTCGTCGAAAACACAATCTCACCCTTGCTGCTGTAGGTAATGAGCTGACTGGTTGGGTGTCATGGTTGAACCCGCGAAATTGGTTCTCCGGTTTAGGAGACTGGGCTCAAGGAGTCATAATGGATGTTGGAAAGTTTCTACTATGTATCTTAGGTGTTGTTATATTTATTGGATTGATATTTAGATGCGGGCAGGCTTTAATGAGGTGCAAACAAAGTACAAGAGTGATGAGTTTGAGGAGTGAGGAAACTAATTAACCTGGATTTGATTTATGACCCAATGATAGAAACCATGATGTGATGAAAATGCGATTATACGGTCCGTTTCTTTCACCTGTTTTTCTGCTTTTCTCCAAGATACAAAGACCCCCTTGGACGAGGAAGTTGACGAGACGCTATACAGACAACAGACAAGCACCAAAGATGAAGTTTTGACAACCTATGATATGGACACTTGATGAACTTTGCCATGGATCCCCAGTTTCCCTAGTATTTTTAAACTCACGCTAGCCCAACATTTTTTGTAAATCCGATGGCTCTGACAAAGCTATTTGCTCATGCCCAAGGAGCAATACAGCGCAAAGAAGACGACTCTCAACAGATACCGAACACAACTTCAACGACAGATGTACATTTCCCTGACATAGAATATCATTGCATTTTCCATAAGTGTTCTTCACCTTCATTTCTACAACCCTCAGGTAATAACACACATAGTATAGGGAATACAGGCACAGATATCAGCAATCACATACCCCCCCATTCATGTATCATCAACTAAAATGTGCTCCCCATTTTGTTCAAAATCCGAAAAGAGCTCGGTAAAGTTTGACAGCCCATCCACAGACCTGTACCACAGGATAAGAAGGAATTCAAATGTATACTTCGCAATACCTCGAAGCTTGATTTACCACACGTACGGCACGATGATACATGACCCTCCAAACATGGACTCATACACACATGCTTCTGCTTTCTCACTAGGTCATACCCTCTTCACACCTACTCCTCTCTCCTCCCTCACCCAACCATGGAAATGAATTAACCACTGACATATATTTTTCTCCTTTTGAAATGTTTTCAGGAAGTGGCAGTTATTATTGACTGCCAAAGGGTGGACTGTCAAAGTCAGAAAAATATCCCCATACACACTGCCATATTTGCACCGCACACTGGTCCGCGCTGCGCATGCGTACGCTCTCCCGTGAAGGCGCATACCCGCAATAGCGTGCACCCGCGGGCTCACGGTATGCGTATTTACGGTAGAGTTTATGTAGTCGTAGCGTGCGACTCATTCGTTACATATTTTCACAATTAATGTAGTTTGTAGATCATGGTCCCTTTGATAGATTCTGAAAGTTTGGTTAATATAGAATGTCCCTGAGCTGAGGAATCCCTCTTTGTATCGTAGGAAGGGTCTAACAGGAGTCATGCAGTAGTGTTTGGTACCCATCGGAAGAGTATTTAAATAGCAATATTCCGGTGTTGGTTTGGAGCGTATTAATCGCTCGTGCGGATAGTTATGGACATAAGAAGTTTATGTCCATTTCTACTATTTACTCATACTCAGGTATGCGGCGGGAAACCTAGTTCCCCACCCACCTGAGCTGTTTGAAATCGTCACAGCCCACCTGTATGAATCAACCTATGACCTTTTGTTATGATACAGGGCCGAATTCCGACGTCCAATGGACAATGGGATTGTAGGGACTGTAGGATTGCATTGTGTGTGGGGCATAAATAGGCAGGCCGACCACATCCAGCTCTCACTCTTCAACGGTTCTCATTGCTGAAAATCGGGTGCTGGATGTCCAGGCGCATGCGATCGTTTCCCCTTGTGCGTAAGTTTCTCTCCGTAATCATTGTCTTACTGTGAGCCAATTTCTCTCATCTCTCTCCATTTCTCTCTCTCTCTCTCTCCTTTCTCTTTTCTCTCACATCTCCCCTAGACTAGTATTGTATTGTATTAGATAGTATTGTATTTTGGTTAGGAAGTCTCTGTTATATTGTAGTGTATCATTTGTACTGTTATCCCCTTTTACAAGTATATTAGATATAATACAGTTAATAGGCTTTGGACCCTAAACCAGTATCTGTGTATTTTCTATAGTGTTAAGTGTTCACTTGAGCGTCAGTGACGCTCAAGCAGCTTTGTAGTTAGTCAGGTTACACAAGGTTGCACTTACACCCTGTACTCACATTAAGGTATTCTGTGCATTTCATTGGTATAAGGTTTAGACATAAAGGTATAGCGTTGTGAGCGTCTGCGCCGCTGGTGATCTCCTCGTGGTCTCGAGCGTCCGCTACGCCATAGCGAATCATTACTCTAGTCATAACCAATAACGTGTTGTCCTGTGATCACTGGGCCGTGAGCGAACGTGACGCTTGAGCGTCTCGCCTACGGCTGAGCGATCGTTACGCAAATAGCGTACCCTTACGGTACTTCTTAAGTAAGCAGCGTACAGTGTTCTTAGACTTCATAAAGGGTTGTTTATACGACAAAGGAATTTAGCATTGTCAAGGGTGCTATTAATGGGGGGCACAAAGCGATTGTGGTGCATTTGATAGTGTATATTACTATTTAAAAAGCGCTGTTAGGCTGTGGACATACTGTGTTCACAGGAAATACTGGCGGTGGGATTGTGAACTGGCTGCTCCTATCCTGTGTCCCTCTGACAGATTTTACTGTGGGTCGGTCCCCAAAATAAGTCCCAGTGTGTCTGTGGGTGTGCTGTACACGTGTGAGGCATGTCTGAGGCAGGGAGTTCCTCCCCGGAGGAAGCCATTTTAGGGACACAGAGTTGTAATGTGGTGGTGCTACCGGCACACCAAGAGCCTGCATGGGTGAAAGAGATACGTGACAGTATGCAACTATGCATCTGATTAACCGTAGATTAGATAAGTCTGAATCTAAGGCTGCATGCTGGAGAAAATCTGTGGAAGATGTGATTTTTCAGGATGCTGTTATTCCTTATGCGGGCGGCCCCTCTGGGTCACATAAGAGACCATTTGCAAATGTTGTAAACACTGATACCGACACGGATTCTGACTCTTGTGTCGACGATAGTGAATCCAGAGAGATAGATAATAAATTGGCAAAAAATATACAATATATGATTGTGGCTATAAGGGACGTGTTGGAGGTTACAGAAACCACTCCTGTACCTCAGGAGAAGGCGTATTTATGTAAGGAAAAGAAGTCCAAAGTCACGTTCCCCCACTTCACACGAATTAAATGCTCTGTTTGAAGGGATGTGGGTGAATCCTGATAAAAGATTTCGTATTCCCAAAAGGATTCACATAGCTTACAGGAAAGCTATGTGAGGACAGGAAAAATGTGAGGACAGGAAAAAGTGGGAGTCACCCCCTGTGTTATACAGTGCACTTTCCAGGTTGACAAAGAAGGTAATTCTCCCTGCTCCTGGCATGGCTTCTCTTAAAGAGCCGGCAGACCGCAAAATGGAAACGACATTGAAATCCATTTATGTTACCAATGGTACACTAATTTGGCCCACTATTGTCTGCGCATGGGTGAGTCGCGCTATTGAAAAATGGTCAGTAAGCGTGTCATCAGAAATTTACACGATTGATAAAGATGAGATACTCCTTAAGTTAGGGAATATCAAGGACGCTGTCGCCTACATGCTGGAAGCAATGAAGGATATTGGACTCTTGAGTTCACAGGCCGCTACCATGGCAGTATCGGCTAGGCGGGCGTTGTGGATTCGCCAGTGGAACGCGGATGCAGATTCAAAAAGAAATATGTAGGCTCTCCCATATAAAGGTGAGGCCTTATTTGGCGATGGCCTGGATGCGTTAGTCTCGGCGGCTACCGCAGGTAAGTTGACATTTTTGCCCTAGGCACCTGCACCGGCAAAAAAACCTATCGCCCGCAAATGCAGTCCTTTCGGCCCAATAAATACAAAAAGATGAGAGGTTCCCCCTTCTTTGCAGGTAGGGGAATGGGAAAGAAGCCCACGGCGGCTCCAGGTTCCCAAGAGCAGAAGTCTACCCCTACTTCTGCCAAATCCCCAGCATGACGCTGGAACTCCCTTGCGGGAGGCCGCTCGGGTGGGGGCACGTCTCAGACTCTTAAGCCAGGATTGGATTCTGTCTGGCCTGGATCCCTGAGTGTTGCAAATAGTATCCCAGGGGTACAAGCTGGAGTTTGAAGACGTTCCCCCATGCCGATTTTTCAAATCGACCTTGCCAGTTTCTCCATCAGAAAGAGAAGCAGTAACAGCGGCAATCCAAAAATTATGTCAAGACCAGGTCATAGTCCTGGTACTGTTGTCACAACAAGGGAGGGTTTTTTAATCAAGCCTCTTTTTGGTTCCGAAGTTGGACGGCTCGGTCAGACCGATCTTAAATCTAAAGGATCTGAATGGTTACCTAAAAAGGTTCAAGTTCAAGATGGAATCACTTCGGGCAGTGATTGCCAGTCTGGAGGAGGTGGACTACTTGGTGTCGGTGGACATAAAGGATGCTTACCTGCATGTTCCCATTTATCCTCCTCACCAGGTTTATCTGAGATTCGCGGTTCAGGATTGCCATTACCAATTCCAGACGTTACCTTTCAGTCTCTTCACGGCGCCGAGGGTATTCACCTAGGTGATGGCGGAGATGATGGTTCTCCTTCGTCAGAAAGGAGTCAATATAATTCCTTATCTGGACGACCTCCTGATAAAGGTGAGATCCAGGGAGCAGTTGTTACAAAACATATCACTCTCTCTGTCAATACTCCAACAACACGGTTGGATCATAAATTATCCAAAGTCACAGTTGGAACCGACGACAAGGTTGTCTTTCCTCGGGATGATTCTGGACACAGAAGTTCAGAGAGTATTTCTTCCACTGGAAAAGGCTCTGGAAATCCAGAAAATGGTAAAACAGATATTGAAACCATCAAGTGTGTCGATCCATCAGTGCATTCGGTTGTTGGGGAAGATGGTGGCGGCCAACGAGGCCATACAGTTTGACAGGTTTAATGCCAGAGTATTCCAGTGGGACCTGTTGGACAAGTGGTCGGGGTCACACCTACACATGCACATGCACAGAAAGATCATCATGTCGTCAAAAAACAGGATTTCGCTCCTGTGGTGGTTACACAGCTCTCACCTACTAGAGGGACGCAGGTTCGGGATTCAGGACTGGGTCCTGGTAACCACGGATGCAAGTCTCCGAGGCTGGGGAGCAGTCTCTCAGGGAGAAAACTTCCAGGGGCGTTGGTCACAACAGGAAGCCTGCCTTCATATAAACGTTCTGGAGCTAAGAGCCATTTACAACAGCCTTCAACAAGCGGTACATCTTCTTCAAGACCGTCCCGTGCAGATCCAGGCGGACAATGTAACAGCAGTCGCATAAATAAACAGGCAGGGTGGAACGAAAAACAGAGCGGCAATGGCAGAGGCGACAAAAATCCTCCGCTGGGCAGAAAAACATCTACAAGCTCTGTCGGCAATATTCATTCCGGGAGTAGACAACTGGGAAGCAGACTTCCTCAGCAGACACGATCCCCATCCAGGAGGGTGGGGCCTCCACCAAGAAGTCTTTGCAGAGGTGACAAGTCTATGGGGAGTTCCTCAAATAGACATGATGGCGTCTCGTCTCAACAAGAAGCTTCAGAGATACTGTTCCAGGTCGAGAGACCCTCAAGCAGCAGCAGTGGATGCACTGGTGACCCAGTGGGTGTTTCCGTCAGTGTATGTCTTCCCTCCACTTCCGCTGATCCCAAAAGTACTCAGGATCATAAGAAAAACAAGGGTTCGAGCAATCTTCATTGCCCCAGACTGGCCAAGGAGGGCTTGGTACCCAGATCTTCAGCAGTTACTCATAGGAGATCCTCTGCCTCTTCCTCCTCGAGAGGACCTGCTGCAGCAGGGGCCGTGTGTGTACCAGGGCTTGCCGCGACTACGTTTGATGGCATGGCTGTTGAACGGCGTATCCTAGCCAGGAAGGGTATTCCCGAGGAGGTCATCCCCACCCTTATTCATGCCAGAAAGGGAGTAACGTCGAAACACCACCGTATTTGGAGAAAATATGTATCTTGGTGTGAATCCAAGAAAGCTCCAACGGAAGAGTTTCATTTAGGACTTTTTCTCCATTTTTTGCAGGATGGTGTGGAGACGGGCCTCCGATTGGCATCAATCAAGGTCCAGATTTCGGCCTTGTCAGTGTTTTTCCAGAAACAATTGGCCTCTCTTCCAGAGGTTCAGACCTTTGTGAAAGGGGTTCTGCACATCCAGCCTCCATTTGTGCCTCCAGTGGCACCATTGGACCTTAACGTGGTACTGCAGTTCCTTCAATCGGATTGGTTTGAGCCTCTACAAAAGATAGAGTTGAAATTTCTCACTTGGAAAGTGGTGATGCTTTTGGCTTTGGCATCCGCAAGGCGGGTGTCTGAATTGGGGGCCTTGTCTCACAAGAGCCCTTACCTGATCTTCCATGAAGATAGGGCAGAGTTGAGGACTCGTCAACATTTTCTTCCGAAGGTGGTTTCATCTTTCCACATAAACCAACCTATTGTGGTGCCAGTAGTTACTGACACGTTCACTGAGTCAAAATCTCTAGATGTGGTTAGAGCTTTGAAAATCTATGTTGCTAGAACGGCTCGTATACGGAAAACAGAGACTCTATGTGTCCTATATGATCACAACAAGATTGGCTGTCCTGCTTCCAAGCAGACTATTGCACGTTGGATTAGAAATACGATTCAGCAAGCTCATACTACGGCTGGATTGCCGTTACCGACGTTGGTAAAGGCCCACTCCGTTAGGAAGGTGGGCTCATCCTGGGCGGCTGCCCGGGGGGTCTCGGCATTACAACTTTGCCGGGCAGCTACCTGGTCAGGGTCAAACACATTTGCTAAGTTCTACAAGTTTGACACCTTGGCCGATGAGGACCTCAAGTTTGGTCAATCGGTGCTGCAGGGTCATCCGCACTCTCCCACCCGTACTGGAGCTTTGGTATAGACCCCATGGTCTTGATGTCATCCCCAGCATCCTCTAGGACGTATGAGAAAATAGGATTTTGATAACCTACCGGTAAATCCTTTTCTCCTAGACCGTAGAGGATGCTGGGCGCCCGTCCCAGTGCGTACCTTACCTGCAGTTTAGTTATTAGAGTTACACAAGTTGTGTTATCTTGGTTTCAGCATGTTGCTGCAATTGGTTCATGCCTGTTGGCGTGTGTTATGTTGAATGCCATGTGTGCGGCATGGTTGAGGGTGTGAGATGGTAGATATCTCACCACTAGTTAAGTAATTCCTTTCCTCGAAATGTCAGTCTCCCTGGGCACAGTTCCTACAACTGAGGTCTGGAGGAGGGGCATTGAGGGAGGAGCCAGTTCACACCCAATGAAAAGTCTTTAGAGTGCCCATGTCTCCTGCGGATCCCATCTATACCCCATGGTCTTGATGTCGTCCCCAGCATCCTCTACGAACTAGGAGAAAGGGATTTACCGGTAGGTTATCAAAATCCTATTATTTCCCATCAAATTAAAAGTAATTTTTCGTTAAGGTTAATTTCAAAAGATCCTGGAAAAGATCACGGTCCAGAGCATTCATATCTTCCTCAATGAGAAATTCCCTCATGGCTTGAAGCCCCTCCATGTTTAGTATGCTCATGTATAAACTGCACACGTCAACCACACATAATAATGTATTAGGGGGTACTGTGCCTATGGACTCTAATCTGCACAAAAAAAAGGTAGTGTCTTTGATAAAGCTTTCTTGCTTTAGAATCAATAGTTGAAGTATAGTGTCAACAAATATTGAAACTTGCTGATAAATGGAATTCCTAGCCGCTATTATGGACCTCCCAGATGGGGACTGTAAATCTTTGTGAATCTTAGGGACTGTAAAGAATATAGGAACTACAGGGCATTCCTGCTTCAATGCCTTACATAATTTAGGTGTAATAAGGCCTGAGTGATTGGCACGCTATGTATATATATATGAGATAGCAGAGACCTAGGCGCTTTGTACAGACGTGCAATGATATAGAGTGATTAGAAAACACTCCTCATCCCTTGCATGAGTGGCAGCTCGTAATACAAATTTTGTGTTTGGTGTACAAATAAACAAAAATAAGCAATAGAGAATACAAGCGCCCACGAGTGTGATAGCTAAGTAATAAAAGGAATTTTTAGGTGGGTGTTTTTATGGCCCAAAACACTTATCTTAGCCTCTACCACCTCTGATGGGAGACTATTCCACTTATCCACTACCCTTTCTTATAAGTAATTTTTCCTTAAATTTCCCCTGAACCCCCCCCCCCTCCAATCTCAGTGTATGTCTTCGAGTTCTAGCCGTGGTTACGCCATACCCACCGCCGTTAGGCCACCGCTCCCTCCGCAGCATGCATCTCTCCTGCCCCTCAGTGTCTACCTTCAATTCGGTGCCGGCCAATGAGCCAATCAGAGCTCGCGGACTGGCAGCCAAGGCTCCTGATTGGCTGCCGGACCGCGAGCTTTGATTGGCTCACGGATCGGCACCTATTTGAAGGTAGAGTGACACCCGCACCGCCGCCAGAGACTGAGGGGCAGGAGAGGCGCATGCTGCGCTCTCCTCCCCTCACACACAGGAACAGGACAGCAGCAGCGCGGTAAGCAGCAGGGGAAGGGGGGAGAGCGGGGGGGCATGTGTACCTGGTGCTGGGGGCATATCTGGCACTGCGGGGGCATGTATACCTGGCGCTGGGGGCATATCTGGCACTGCGGGGACATGTGTATCTGGCACTGGGGGCATATCTGGCACTGGGGGCATATCTGTATCTGGCACTGGGGCATCTCTATCTGGCACTGTGGGGGCATTTCTGTATCTGGCACTGAGGGGACATGTGTATCTGGCACTGGGGGCATTTCTGTATCTGGCACTGGGGGCATCCCTGTATCTGGCACTGGGGGCATATCTGGCACTGTGGGGGCATTTCTGTATCTGGCACTGGGGGGACATGTGTATCTGGCTCTGGGGGCATTTCTGTATCTGGCACTGGGGGCATATCTGGCACTGTGGGGACATGTGTATCTGGCACTGGGGGCATTTCTGTATCTGGCACTGGGGGCATATATGTATCTGGCACTGGGGGCATATCTGGCACTGTGGGGGCATTTCTATATCTGGCACTGGGGCAATGTGTATTTGGCACTGTGGGGCAATGTATATCTGGCACTGTGGGGCAACGTGTATCTGGCACTATTGGAGTCATATGTGTATCTGCCACCCCCATATGTGTATCATGCCCCCATTTTCATTGACCACGCCCCATGTGGCATTTGGCCACACCCATTTTTTGGCACGTGCGCACAGTACCTGTAAGTCGTTTTTTCTACTTGCACCTCTGCCGATCAGTGAGTCATATCTATGTCCGACGGCTAACAACACTCAACAAATATAACATGTATACTTTTATTAAACAACATAATGTTTTAAAGACACATAAACTCTATAGAAAATATATATAAAAATATATTTTTCTTTTATAAAAATATATTTCTAAAACACATATAAAAATATATATAAAAAAGGAGAGAAGAAAAGATTTTCAGTGGACATCAATATTTGCATGTGTCACAGGGTAGAAAATTCACTATAAGCAGAACAAAGGGTCCAATGGACCAGCCACAATGAACTGCAAAGTGAACAGTCTATTCCCGGACGCAATGCAAAAAAGGAGTGATATCATATGTCTCATGAAGCCCATCTGGGTTAAGTGTCTTCAATGTGTGGATCCAATATGTTTCCCTTCTACTAACTTTCTTTAATAAATCTCCACCTCTTGGATCAGGAGTGATGTGTTCAATAGCTTTAAAACTACATTTATTCAGAGACCCACCATTACATGCTAAAAAGTGTCTGGGAACAGAATGATTTGCAAGCTTGTTGATAATACTTCTCATATGCTCCAGTATTCTTATTTTCAACTGACGTTTCGTTTTCCCAACATATCTTGCCCCACATTCACATTCTAAAAGATAAACTACAAATGTTGTTTGGAAATTCATAAATCCCCTAATATTCCAATAATGCATTCTATCTGTATCCCAAAACTTCTTCTTTTCTTTACTAATATATTGACATGTTTTGCAATGATTACATGGAAAACACCCATGCACATTGCTCAACCATTTTTCTTCAGTAATTATTGGTAAACTACTAGGGGTCAATGCATTTTTAAGAGTTCTAGCCTTCTTAAAAACTAATTGTGGTCCCTTAAGATAGGGTCCAACTTCAAAACATCCCAATGTTTACTTAGGATATCTCTAATTTCTCTACTTCTAATATTAAATTGCGTTATTATAAAGGGTATGAAAGTTTTTTCTGACTTTTTTTTTAATTATATATCTTTATACACCAATAACTCACTTCTAGCTAATTTGTCAGCCTTCTCTTTACACTTATCAATCAGATTTAAAGGGTATTTTTTCTCAACAAAACGCTCCTTATATAGTTCTATCTGTTTCTCATATATAACAGTTTCTGTGCAATTTCTCCTGACATGTAAAAACTGTGAATAAGGAATATTTGTAATCCACTTTTTATAGTGACAACCATTATAATGTATGTACCATATTTTTCGGACCATAAGACGCACAGGACCATAAGACGCACCTAGTTTTTAGAGTAGGAAAACTGGAAAAAAAAATATTCTGACCTCTAAGAGATATTTCTGGGATTTCTCAGACTCAAGAATACAGTGCAGCCTTCTGTCAGAGCCAGAATACACAGACACACAGACACAGACACACACACACACACACACACACACACACATCAGAGCCAGCATACACACACACACACACACACACACACACACTGACAGTACCAGTGGTTCCCTGCGTCTCCTGAGAAGGGAGGAGGTAGGGAGGAGGTGGGGGGGAGCGGGGGAGTCACATGACGCCGGCTCTGCTGCTGAGATGTGGCCGCTCTGCGCTCTGCTGATGACGGCACAGCAGCAGCAGCAGCATCCAGGACCCGCCGCTACCCGCCGGCCGCCGCTACCCGACAGGAGGGAGGAGGTATGAGGGAGCGGGGGAGTTACATGACGCTCTGCTGATGACGGTGCAGCAGTAGCATCCAGGACCCGCCGCTACCCGCCAGCCTCCGCAACCCGCCGGCCGCCGCCACTACCCGCTACCCGCAAACGTCTTATTCGCTCCATAAGACGCACATACTTTCCCCCCCACATTTTTGGGGAGAAAAAGTGCGTCTTATGGTCCGAAAAATACGGTAATTATTGCTGTCTACTTTTTTAATATACATATAATTTTATTTTATACATATAATATTTTTGCCAGGACTCCACTCACTTGTATCTAAAACCAGATCAAGGAACTAAATTCTTTTTTTCTGGAAGTTTGAAGTGAATCTTAATTATAACTATTAATATTAAGGTATTGCATAAATTCTTCAAATTCATCTTTGCTCCCTCTCCACACAACCAGTATATCATCTATACACCTATATCTATATATCATCTATATACCTATTAAAATCTACAATCTTATCTATTTCCATAGATGACCTCTGACTCCCATTTCCCTAAGTACAAATTAGCAAAGCTCGGCGCATATGGCGTCCCCATAGCGCAACCGCATTGCTGATTGTAGAATTGTCCTTCAAATTTGAAGAAAATTTTTTTCAAAACATATTCAATACACCTAGCAATAAATTCTCTCATACCATCATCCATTTCATTATCATTTCTTAAAAAATGGTCAATATCCTCAAGACCTTCTCTATGTGGTATGGAGGTGTACAATGACTCAACGTCTATCGTACACCAGCTATATCCATCGTTCCATTCCAATTCATTTAATATACTTAAAACATGAGTGGAATCTTTCACAAAGGATTGTAACAGAGGTATATATCTTTTAATATAGATATCCACATATTCCGATAATCTCGCGGAAGGTGAATCTATGCCGGCTATTATCAGCCGCCCAGTCGGTTTTTCAAGACGCTTGTGAATTTTAGGTAGGAAATAAAATATCGCCAACCTAGGATGAGGGTTTGACACATATCTTATTTACTCTCTAGTAATACATCCTTTAATAAAGCCTTCTTCTAGAAGTACATTAATCTATTCTACTATTCTTCCACTGGGATCAGTGGTAAGTTTAGCATAAGTGACTTCATCTTTTAATAATCTAAAGGCTTCTTCAAGATAATCGGATCTATTCAAAATAACAATACCCCCCCGAATCCGCCATTTTTATCACCAAGTTATGATTTTTTTCCCAATTTTTTAATAGCACCTGTCATCTTTTTTTAGATTATCTTTGTATATTTGATCTCTACTACACAAATCTTCTAAATCCTTAAGTACAAGTTTAGAATATGTCTCTATATAACTCCCTCTAGATTCTAATGGGTAAAAATTAGATCCTTCTTTTAATCCAGTTTAATTTTCTTCTACTAATTATTTTGTTACATTCCCACATTTATTATCTTGCTTTAAAAAATGTCTCTTTAAATTGAGACTACGAATAAATTTATTAGCATCTATAAAAAGCTCAAAGTTGTTAGGGGTAACATTACGAGCAAATGACAACCCTCGCGATAACAATCTTATTTCATTACTCTGTGACACATGCAAATATTGATGTCCACTGAAAATCTTTTCTTCTCTCCTTTTTATATGTATTTTTATATGTGTTTTATATATATTTTTTTAAAGAAAAAAATATTTTTATATATATTTTCTATAGAGTTTTTGTGTCTTTTAAACATTATATTGTTTAATAAAGGTATAGATGTTATATTTGCAGAGTGTTGTTTACCGTAGAAGTTTCGAATAGAAATAAAAAATGTTTGGAATTTTTTAAAATTAAATATTAAGTTTCAATAATTATTACTTTTAATCAATTATCTATATATAATGGCTACTGATAGGTGATGATATTGTTGTCCGTTCGATATTTAAAATGAAGTCATGTAGATTGTATTGTATTAGTTTCTAATTTGTATATGTACACATACTATACCGTTATTTTGTATATTGGTTGTGCTGAAGTAATACTGATTGATTGCTAGTAATTTAATATGCAAATGTTTGTAGCGAGCATAAAAGGCAAGAGATTACGTTCTATAGCCACACCCTCTGACAAAGTCTGTGGGATGAAACATGTTGGCGTGAAAGCGGGATACTGGACGTATTACGTTACTTTGGCTGACCTGACGGTGTGTGGCCCCAGGCCGGGAGTATCTGACGTGCGGCGGCTAGCGGCTTTCTGTGTGTGCTGTCAAGAAGTGCCATTGGTAATCCTCTATGCTGTGATACTCTAACTAGATGTATGTATACACATACTTTTATTAAAAGAGGTATAAGTCATATACTTATCTCCTGCGTCCCCCATTTGTTTTATATATATAAGATATGTAGATATGAGATCCGACATTCATTGACTTGCACCAGTTCCTTTATCATTTATTTGATTAAATGCCCATGTGGGCTGTGTTATGTAGGGAAAACCATCCGTACCTGTAGGGAACGGATGGCCCTGCATAGATCAGCCATTAGAGCGACCTTGAATGGCAAGGGGTCGGATCAGCCTATTGCGAGACACTTCAGGGAGGCTAGGCATAATATGGCCAATTTGCGCCATATGATTATTGATCATATTCCAAATGATGGGAGACAAGGCGATCGACATAAAAAACTCTTGCAGTGTGAAGCTAAATGGATCCATTTACTAGATGCAGTGAAACCGAGAGGATTGAATGACCAACTGAATCTTAGTGTATTTGTATAAACTATAAATTAGTATGATACTAACCATGACCTAATGATAGCTTATCGTACAGTTAATACTATCTCTATTTGTGTCTTTCTTGATGGTCTACATACATGAGCTGTGTATTCATTTGTTTTTAAAGTATATGTTATGGTTTTAAATGTACTGTTTTTTTCACTTTTTATGGTATATCCCCTCTTCAGATGCCTGGGTACTCCTCATCCCTGCAATATGGAGCGTTATGTGACTGATCCGGGGGAGCTCCCTCAAGCCGCGCTAACTCTCACTGTGACGTAACCTGGCAACAAGCGCGACTATCAATAGACGCGGGTTGCCATGACAACACACGGAGTATCGTGTACGGAAGGAGGAGTGTGCTGCACCCGGAAGGCGGTAGTGACGTGTCCGGATACTGGAGGGAGGCCGAGACGCGATGGAGAGAGGTAAGGGTATTTAAGATTCACTTTTACACTGTATGGTGATGGTTATGCTGCTTGACAAAGGCAAATAAAGTGCCGAAACGTTGCAAAGCTTATGCTGCCTGCATTGTGATTTACTTCGGATGATTAAGCCCGCTGAGTGCCGTATGTTGGATTGACTTTTACACATTATGGAATGAGCACCGCGGCAGTATTACAGGAAGTGTGAGTGCCGGTTATACGAATTGTATATATATATATATATATTAGTGATGTGCACCGGACATTTTTCGGGTTTTGTGTTTTGGTTTTTGATTCGGTTCCGCGGCCGTGTTTTGGATTCGGACGCGTTTTGGCAAAACCTACCTGAAATTTTTTTGTCGGATTCGGGTGTTTTTTTACAATTCGGGTGTTCGGGTGTTTTTTTACAAAAAACCCTCAAAAACAGCTTAAATCATAGAATTTGGGGGTCATTTTGATCCCATAGTAATATTAACCTCAATAACCATAATTTCCACTCATTTCCAGTCTATTCTGAACACCTCACACCTCACAATATTATTTTTAGTCCTAAAATTTGCACAGAGGTCGCTGAATGACTTAGCTAAGCGACCTAAGTGGCCGACACAAACACCTGGCCCATCTAGGAGTGGCACTGCAGTGTCAGACAGGATGGCACTTCAAAAAATAGTCCACAAACAGCACATGATGCAAAGAAAAAAAGAGGTGCACCAAAGTCGCTGTGTGACTAAGCTAAGCGACCCAAGTGGTCGACACAAACACCTGGCCCATCTAGGAGTGTCACTGCTGTGTCAGACAGGATGGCAGATTTAAAAAATAGTCCCCAAACAGCACATGATGCAAAGAAAAAAATAGGTGCAATGAGGTAGCTGTGTGGCTAAGCTAAGCGACCCAAGTGGCCAACACAAACACCTGGCCCATCTAGGAGTGGCACTGCAGTGTCAGACAGGATGGCAGATTTAAAAAATAGTCCCCAAACAGCACATGATGCAAAGAAAAAAAGAGGTGCACCAAGGTCGCTGGATGGTTAAGCTAAGCGACCCTAGTGGCCGACACAAACACCTGGCCCATGTAGGAGTGTCACTGCAGTGTCAGACAGGATGGCAGATTTAAAAAATAGTCCCCAAACAGCACATGCAGCACACATATGGATAGTATACTTGACGACACAGAGGTAGAGCAATGGACTACTGTACCGTACTGCTATATAATATATTATATACTGGTGGTCAGCAAACTGTGCAAAACTGAAATGCACCACAGGTATGGATGGATAGTATACTTGATGACACAGAGGTAGGTAGAGCAATGGACTACTGTACTGTACTGCTATATACTATATTATATACTGGTGGTCAGCAAACTGTGCAAAACTGAAATGCACCACAGGTATGGATGGATAGTATACTTGACGACACAGAGGTAGGTAGAGCAGTGGCCTATTGTACCGTACTGCTATATGATATATACTGGTGGTCAGCAAACTGTGCAAAACTGAAATGCACCACAGGTATGGATGGATGGATAGTATACTTGACAACATAGAGGTAGGTAGAGCAGTGGCCTACTGTACCATACTGCTATATATTATATACTGGTGGTCAGCAAACTGTGCAAAACTGAAATGCACCACAGGTATGGATGGATAGTATACTTGACGACACAGAGGTAGGTAGAGCAGTGGCCTACTGTACCGTACTGCTATATATTATATACTGGTGGTCAGCAAACTGTGCAAAACTGAAATGCACCACAGGTATGGATGGATAGTATACTTGACGACACAGAGCTAGGTAGAGCAGTGGCCTTCTGTACCGTACTGCTATATATTATATACTGGTGGTCAGCAAACTGTGCAAAACTGAAATGCACCACAGGTATGGATGGATAGTATACTTGACGACACAGAGGTAGGTAGAGCAGTGGCCTACTGTACCGTACTGCTATATATTATATACTGGTGGTCAGCAAACTGTGCAAAACTGAAATGCACCACAGGTATGGATGGAGAGTATACTTGACGACAAAGAGGTAGGTAGAGCAGTGGCCTTCTGTACCGTACTGCTATATATTATATACTGGTGGTCAGCAAACTGTGCAAAACTGAAATGCACCACAGGTATGGATGGGATAGTATACTTGACGACACAGAGGTAGAGCAGTGGACTACTGTACCGTATTGCTATATATATAGTTATACTGGTGGTCAGCAAAATTCTGCACTGTCCTCCTACTATATACTACAATGCCGCACAGATATGGAGCGTTTTTCAGGCAGAGAACGTATAATACTGGTGGTCACTTGTCAGCAAAACTCTGCACTGTCCTCCTACTATATAATACTGCTGGCCCCCAGTCCCCACCATAAAGCAATTAGCACACTGAGCACAGATATTTGCAGCACACTGAGCACAGATATGGAGCGTTTTTCAGGCAGAGAACGTAGATATTTGCACTTGCAGCACACTGAGCACAGATATTTGCAGCACACTGAGCACAAATATTTGCAGCACACTGAGCACAGATATTTGCAGCCCACTGAACATAGAAACTGAGAGGACGCCAGCCACGTCCTCTCACGATCATCTCCAATGCACGAGTGAAAAATGGCGGTGACGCGCGGCTCCTTATATAGAATACGAATCTCGCGAGAATCCTACCGCGGGATGATGACGTTCGGGCGCGCTTGGGTTAACCGAGCAAGGCGGGAGGATCCGAGTTGCTCGGACCCGTGCAAAAAAAGGTGAAGTTCGGGCGGGTTCGGATTCCTAGGAACCGAACCCGCTCATCTCTAATATATATATATGTATATACATATATATATATATATATATATATATATATATATATATATTAGTTAGAGATAATTTTCTAATGGTATAGTTAAAACAGGATTTTCACCTGTCCCACTATCAGAGATGGCCATTATTGCCTGCCAGACCTCTCCTGTCAATCTTATTCATTTGTGAAAATCATTGCACAATACAATAACTTTGGGGTGTGGCTTAGTGGTACATGGGGGGCACGATGTCATTGTGCAAGTGATCCAGGAGGAAGGGGTGTATATTAGATTGTGCATATCTCCCAACAGTACTATTCCAGGAGGAACAAAAGGCTCTCTACCTGGACTTCGCTCCTAATATATATTTGGTATATAATGGGTCATGCTTGGAGGTATGGATTGTGTATATTAAATTTAAACCAATTGTGTATATTAGATTTAAACTAATAGTATAATAATGCCTGGGTACTGTTAACAGCTCCACCTAATTAAGAGATAACTTAAACAACTTTAAAATGCACATAGAAAAATAAAATCTATAATTTATTTTGTCACATGCAATTATAGCAGCAGTCTCTGTACTACTTACACACTGGGACAGGACTTAAGAGGACTGTGTGTGTGTCTCTCTCTAAACCCGAATGCTCTCATTAGATAACAGGTTATACAGGACCCAGACACCCAGACAGGGAGGAGGAGAAGATGGGATCCCTGGGTCACTTACAGCTCTCTCCCCCCTCCTATCTCTCCTCTTGTCATGAAGCTTCATCAGTAGCGCATCAACCCAATACTCCTGTGTCTCTGTCTGCACTGCTTACTGTTCTGCAGAAAGAGATGGTGACGCAGCTCCCCAAATATGCTCATAGCTTTCACATAGGTAAAGAATAACATTGAGCCTGACCCTGAGTCGGATTCATATTTTGTCACAGTCGTGTTTGCATCTTATGCTAATGCTGAATCTGATTTTCACAAAATTGATACACCCACTTGCAGAGTCTTAATAAAGTAGATTTCCATCTTTGTGCATTCTCTGTCTGAGAACAGCCTCCTGTGTTAGCAGTTGATAATCTTTGGATAAAGCCACTTTTAATGACACTGCTTAGCCACGCCCCTGTACCTCCCGGGAACTCCCACTATGATTCACAGACCATGCATCTGAATCTTACTGCATCTTTGAGTGCTAACAATCAAGACGCATGCACTGTGCAACTGGGACGCATGCGCAGACTTAAAACATTGGCCACCTGTGTGAGGCATCAACACTGCATCCGATTAACAATCACGCCCATTATGTTTAGATGCAGCACCTGCTCTTCCTCTACAAGACATGGTTTAAACAAAGGACATTTTTCAGTTTAGTTTTGAATTACAAAGATTGGGGCTCCCATGGAGAAGCATGCAGATCACTGTAGGGTGCAGACAAGACATGATAAAGATGGAGAACATTATCATACATACTGTTTATTCTGCATATGCAGACAAGTGCGCAGTATCAGCCCTATAATGTTACATATCCTATACTATAGCATTAGAGTAGCATAGTTAAAAAATAGTGTGCAGTTGTGAAACGGATGGTGCTATATTGTAAAAGGGAGTGTAATCCATACGTTTGCCTAGAACAGGGGTGGGCAATTATTTCAGCTGGGGGGCCGCTTAACACTTCCAGCGAATATTCGAGGGCCACACACAAAATACTCAAAAAGAGATCCCTTTTTACACATTACGGCAGACAGCGTGCCCTTTTTACACATTATGGCAGACAGTGTCCCCCTTTTTACACATTACGACAGACAGCGTCCCCTTTTTATAGATTACGACAGACAGCACCCCCATTTTTATAATTACGGCAGACAGCGCCCCCGCTTTTATACATTACGGCAGACAGCGCCCCCGCTTTTATACATTACGGCAGACAGCGCCCCCGTTTTTACACATTACGGCAGACAGTCCCTACCCCCCTTTCCCCACCCTCCCCTAAACCTATATAGCAGTCCTTACCCTCCCCCCCCCACACTCCCCTAAACCCATACAACCGTTTTTAACTCCCCTCCCCATAACTTATAGGGCAGCTTTAGCTTTATCCAGGGGGTTTACCTATTTGTCAGTGACGATCCCCACTGTCAGTGATGATCCGCGCTGCTGCTGCTGCTGCTTCTCCCCGCTGGCCGCCGTTTCTTCTCCCCACTGGCCTCCGCTTGTGCTCCCCACTGGCCTCCGCTTGTGCTCCCCACTGGCCGCTTCGTTCTGCTCCGAGTCCCACTCTGCAGTGCCCGCCCAGCGCCGCCCCCCGTGACGCCCCCTGTGACGCCCAGCGCATGAGATAGAGGAAATCCCGGTCAGCTGACCATGTGACGTGACCGGGATTTCCTCAGCGGCGCCGCGTCTGCGAGCAGTGCAATGACAAGCGGCCTGTCGGGCCTCTTGTCATTGCACTCTGGTGGGGCATAGCGGGCCAGGCAGGATCGGTCCGCGGGCCGCATCCGGCCCGCGGGCCGCATGTTGCCCACCCCTAGCCTAGAAGGAGGGTAATTATAAAACAAAAGAAGTGATAAGTGGAAGGTGATAACACACCAGCCAATCAGCTCCTAACTGTCATTTTTCAAACCTGTAATGATTGGCTGGTGCGTTATCACCTTTCACTTATCACTTCTTTATCACTGTTTTATCACTTCTCCAGGCTTAATACATCTGCTCCTCTGCACCCAGGGTGCAAAAATGCCCAGTTTTATTTCAAATATCCTTGGTCAAGATCTGAGCTGAGCATATACCCTGGTGTACAGTACATCTGACTGTATGCCTCCCTCTGTAGTCCGGAACATGGTTTGTTTTGAGTCATAGAAGCAGATCCGCCCACGTGGAATCTGGGAGACAAGTATTTTTATTTCCAGGGAAAGGTCTAACCTCGTTAAAGGGACACTGTTATGAAAAATATGGGTTTGATATTTTTAAGTACGGAATAAAGTTTTCATTCATAATATATATTGTAACACTGTAGGGGTGCAAGGCGCCTTTTCCTGGGGAATATGGCCGCATGCAGCAGCTGAGGAACAACACAAGTCCAGTTTCTGGTACAACTGACCCCGGCCAGTTTTATTGAAACAGAAAATAAAACAAACCCCAAAATAAAAATACCTTGCCTGTCCGGCACTAACTAAACATAAGATATTCCTAACTGTCACTAAACAAAACACAGAGTTCTTCAGTACATACTGTATAGCTTACTTGCATCAGAAAACGTGTCTCTCACACACAGATCCTGCAGCCTTCCCAGGCAGTCTGCCCATACTAATCAGGTTAGAAGCACTATAACACTCTTACACAGCTGAAACCCTGATTAGCCCTCTGTGAGGCCAAAGACCCGAACTGGGCCCAATGTCTAGAACTCGCCTTATCTCTCTCTCAGAGCCTTTACCCAGCTTTTACAGCAAACTGAAAAGGTTCAGACAAAACAAAAAGCATTTTTCCTAGAAGTTAACATTTTCTAAAACATGTAACAAGAACCTGGGACAAATATACCTGCCCTCAAACACTATCCCAGTGTTCTTGTCACAATATATATTACGGATGTGCGCCAGCCCTATTTTTCTTTCTTGTGTTTTGGATCTGTATTATTTTCTTCATGTTTTGGATCTGTATTTGGTTTTTGCAAAAAAACAGCCCTTGCAGGCTTTGGTTTTGTTTTTGTTTTTTTATTAACCTCAATAACATTAATTTCCACTCATTTCCAGTCAATTTTGAACACCTCACAGATCACAATATTGTTTTCACCCACTTTATGCCTAAAAGTTGCACTGAGCTACTATAACTGGCTTACTAAGCTAAGTGACAGTAGTGGACGTCACAAATGTGTCAGTTCAACTTCAAACATGGCATATCTAGGAAATAAAATGACACTGCAGTGGCAGACAGGATGGCAGTTCAATAAACTGTATGACCCCATAAAGTAACCAAGAATATTTTCATTAAATAAGAACTAGACCAGAAGGAAGGAAGGATTGAGCCGTAATTTAATTTAATTTAATTCTTTCATTCTGAAAATGTTAATCAAGGAGGGCATTGGAGACGGTAATGATCAAACATTCTACTTTCATCACCATTTCTCTTCTGAATTGCTGAGAAAGAAAGAAAGAAAGAAAGAAAGAAAGAAAGAAAGAAAGAAAGAAAGAAAGAAAGAAAGAAAGAAAGATTAGCATAGAATTTAACAGCACTTAAGAACCACTTGGCCTATCTAACGCACATATTATAAACTTGTTTTTTGTTATTGTTGTGAGCTGTAAACCAACCAGTATGTCTTTGGATTGTGGGATGAAATCCAACCAGAGCACCCAGAGGAAACCCACACAAGCAGGGTGAGAATATACAAACTCCACATAGTTAAGGCCATTGTAGGAATCAAACTCATAACCTCAGAGCTGTGAGGCAATAATGCTAATCATTATACTATCCATACTGTCCTAGTTGCTATAAAAAAAGAAAGAGAGAAGGATTGATTAGTGAGCATTCCAGTGTCATTCTGCTAGGAAAATTCAGGGATGTCAATAGCAAGATGGCTTACTCTGCTAAAACTCTCCTCCGGATATGTAATTTCCGATAATGCCTTTTACATTGTGAGAGCATTACTTACAATATGTATATATATATTTCTCCTGCTCCGGCACTACAAATATTACAGTGTGAATACTGCACCCGGTACCCTCCTCGATACCGAATACTCGGCTGCACGTTACACAAAACTCCAGACGTCGGCACTCGGGTTTCACAAAGAACGACAGTAAATGGCTATTAGTGATCAACGACTCGTAGTCGTTACCGGACCTATTTAACGAGAAAAAAAAAACAGTTTTTTCTTTTCACTTATTTACATTACATAGTAGTCATACCAGACTACAGCAGCACTGGTTCCATCCTGATGACGGGACCTAAATACTAGGTCCGGTAACGAGCTGTTGATCACTAACAGGCTGCATGAAACTTATTAGCCAGGCTGCATTTCAACATGTGCATATGACTTATATATTCTATTGCATCAAATAAAAAGGATATCGATCCACTGGAGTGACGTTCTATTTGCTACCATTGCAAAACGGGAATATTTAAATTGAGCATGAGCACCGAGACTTTTGCGGTTATTATTTGGGAGTGCCGGATCACATGGTACACACACACACACACATATGTACACTGCTCAAAAAAATGAAGGGAACGCTTAGACAACACATCCTAGATCTGAATGTCTGAAATATTTTTATTAAATACTTTGTTCTTTACATAGTTGAATGTGCTGAGAACAAAATCACACAAAAATTATCAATGGAAATCAAATTTATTAACCCATGGAGGTCTGGATTTGGAGTCACACTCAAAATTAAAGTGGAAAAACACACTACAGGCTGATCCAACTTTGATGTAATGTCCTCAAAACAAGTCAAAATGAGGCTCAGTAGTGTGTGTGGCCTCCACGTGCCTGTATGACCTCCCTACAACGCCTGAGCATGTTCCTGATGAGGTGGCGGATGGTCTCCTGAGGGATCTCCTCCCAGACCTGGACTAAAGCATCCGCCAACTCCTGGACAGTCTGTGGTGCAACGTGGCGTTGGTGGATGGAGCGAGACATGATGTCCCAGATGTGCTTAATTGGATTCAGGTCTGGGGAACGGGCGGGCCAGTCCATAGCATCAATGCCTTCGTCTTGCAGGAACTGCTGACACACTCCAGCCACATGAGGTCTAGTATTGTCTTGCATTAGGAGGAACCCAGGGCCAACCGCACCAGCATATGGTCTCACAAGGGGTCTGAGGACCTCATCTCGGTACCTAATGGCAGTCAGGCTACCTCTGGCGAGCACATGGAGGGCTGTGCGGCCCCCCTAAGAAATGCCACCCCACACCATTACTGACCCACTGCCAAACCGGTCATGCTGGAGGATGTTGCAGGCAGCAGAACGTTCTCCTTGGCGTCTCCAGACTCTGTCACGTCTGTCACATGTGCTCAGTGAGAACCTGCTTTCATCTGTGAAGAGCACAGGATGCCAGTGGCGAATTTGCCAATCTTGGTGTTCTCTGGCAAATGCCAAACGTCCTGCACGGTGTTGGGCTGTAAGCACAACCCCCACCTGTGGACGTCGGGCCCTCATGCCACCCTCATGGAGTCTGTTTCTGATCGTTTGAGTAGACACATGCACATTTGTGGCTTGCTGGAGGTCATTTTGCAGGGCTCTGGCAGTGCTCCTCCTATTCCTTCTTGCACAAAGGCGGAGGTAGCCGTCCTGCTGCTGGGTTGTTGCCCTCCTACGGCCTCCTCCACATCTCCTGATGTACTGGCCTGTCTCCTGGTAGCGCCTCCATGCTCTGGACACTACACTGACAGACACAGCAAACCTTGTTGCCACATCTCGCATTGATGTGCCATCCTGGATGAGCTGCACTACCTGAGCCACTTGTGTGGGTTGTAGACTCCGTCTCATGCTACCACTAGAGTGAAAGCACCACCATCTTTCAAAAGTGACCAAAACATCAGCCAGAAAGCATAGGAGCTGAGAAGTGGTCTGTGGTCACCACCTGCAGAACAACTCCTTTATTGGGGGTGTCTAGCTAATTGCCTATAATTTCCACCTGTTGTCTATTCCATGTGCACAACAGCATGTGAAATTGATTGTCAATCAGTGTTGCCTCCTAAGTGGACAGTTTGATTTCACAGAAGTGTGATTGACTTGGAGTTACATTGTGTGTTCCCTTTATTTTTTTGAGAAGTGTATATATATATATATATATATATATATATATATATACAGTATATAATTAATATCTATATGTTAAAGATGTCGCCGGACACTTTTTGGGTTTTGGTTTTGGATCTGGATCTCTGTTCATGTTTTGGATCTGGTTTTGGTTTTGGATTAAAAACAAAACATAAAAACAGCTAAAATCACAGAATATGGGGGTATTTTTGATCCTACAGTATTATTAACCTCGATAACATTCATTTCCACTCATTTCCAGTCTATTCTGAACACCTGACAATATTGTTTTTAGGTCAAAAGGTTGCACCAAGGTAGCTGGATGACTAAGTTAACAATACAAGTGGGTGGCACAAACACCTGGCCCATCTAGGAGTGGCACTGCAGTGGCAGACAGGATATCAGTTTTTAAAGCTAGGCCCCAAAGAGCAGACAACGTTGATGGAATTGCATCGTCAATGTCATGACTCGTGGCAACAGCAGCTTCCACACTAGTACTAGGAACAGGAAGTGGTTCCTGATCTTTCACTATTTTTTACTCCACATTTTTGTTCTCCATTTCACAGGACAGCACCCCTTTATTATTATAGCACACAAAACAGTGCCCCTTTATTTTCACAGCACCCCTGTATTTTTACAGCATATAAGACAGGGCCATTGAGCACCCCTGTATTTTTACAGCATATAAGACAGGGCCAGTGTACATTTATTTTCACAGCACCCCTGTAATTTTACAGCATACAAGACAGGGCCAGTGTACCTTTATTTTCACAGCACCCCTGTAAGTTTACAGCACACAAGACAGGGCCAGTGTACCTTTACAACACCACTGTATTTTACAGCATACAGGACAGAACCAGCACCCCTGTATTTTCACAGCACCCCTATATTTTTGCAGCATACAGGACAGGGCCAGTGCATCTTTATTTTAACAACAGCACCCCTGTGTTTTTACAGCATAGAGTACAGGGCCAGTGTACATGTATTTTCACTGCACCCCTGTATTTTTACAGCATACAAGAGAGGGCCAGTGTACATTTATTTTCAAAGCACCCCTGTATTTGTGCAGCATACAAGACAGGGCCACTGAACATGTATTTTAACAGCACCCCTGTAATTTTCCAGCATACAAGACAGGGCCAGTGTACCTTTATTTTAACCACAGCACCCCTGTAATTTTACAGCATACAAGACAGGGCCAGTGTACCTTTATTTTAACAACAGAACCCCTGTAATTTTACAGCATACTAGACAGGGCCAGTGTACCTTTATTTTCACAGCACCCTTGTATTTTTACAGCATACAAGACAGGGCCAGTGTACATTTATTTTTACAGCACCCCTGTATTTTTACATCATACAAGACAGGGCCAGTGTACATTTGTTTTCACAGCACCCCTGTACTTTTACAGCATACAAGACAGGGCCAGTGTACATTTATTTTCACAGCACCCCTGTAATCTTACAGTTTACAAGGCAGGGACAGTGTACCTTTATTTTCAAAGCACCCCTGTAATTTTACAGCATTCTAGACAGGGACAGTGAACCTTTTTTATTTTAACAACACCCCTGTAATTTTGCAACATACAAAACAGGGCCAGTGTACCTTTATTTTCACAGCACCCTTGTATTTTTACAGCATACAAGACAGGGCCAGTGTACATTTATTTTTACAGTACCCCTGTATTTTTACAGCATACAAGATGGGCCAGTGTACATTTATTTTCACAGCACCCCTGTAATTTTACAGCATACAAGACAGGGCCAGTGTACCTTTACAACACCCCTGTATTTTTACAGCATACAAGACAGAACCAGCACCCCTGTATTTTCACAGCACCCCTCTATTTTTACAGCATACAGGACAGGGCCAGTGTACCTGTATTTTAACAACAGCACCCCTGTATTTTTACAGCATAGAGGACAGGGCCAGTGTACATGTATTTTCACTGCACCCCTGTATATTTACAGCATACAAGACAGGGCCAGTGTACATTTATTTTTACAGCACCCCTGTCATTTTACAGCATACTAGACAGGGCCAGTGTACATTTACAACACCCTTGTATTTTTTACAGCATACAGGACAGCCCCTGTACAGCATAGTGACAGGACAGCAACACCTATGTACAATTGCAGAACCCCTAACAGCACAGGACACCACAGTGACAGGACAGCACCCGTAACAGCACACAGGACAGCACCCCTAAAGAGCACACACTGACCCCACCCAATAACACCACTCACAGAGAGACAGAGGTCTGTCTCCCTCACTCTCCAAGTCCAGAGTGAAAATGGCGGTGATACGTGGCTCTTTATACGGAATCCAAAACCCATGAGAATCCGACCGCGGGATTATGACATTTTGACTCATTCTTGGATCCGAGTCTGGCGGGAAGTCCCGAGCTAGACTTGGTTCCTGGCCTGGATCATGAAGTTCGGGGGTGTTCGGATCTCTGAGATCCGAACCCGCTCATCTCTATATAAAGTAAGAGATGAGAGTCTTTGTGTTTCTTCAAGTCATCTGAGTGTCGCCCCATAAGATCTATCTATCTATCTATCTATCTATCTATCTATCTATCTATCTATCTACCTATCTATGAATCTGTTACATATTCTTCCTAACAATATGTATGAAAAAAACACTGTAGTAATCCTGCCTTTGCCCCTGGGGATCATGAGCTTGTCTGGCTTGGAGAGGACGGGATTAGCAGCAGGTGTCATCTTTTACAGCTATCACTTAAAATTTTTAAGGTGAACGATAAACAAAAGGTCTTCACTTATAAATGCCAATCACTTTCACTTACATTTTTTTTTCATATGTAGAGAGGTCAGTAAATATGATCTAAAGGTAATTATCATTCAAAATCTAAATATATTTGATTTGTTTTTGCTGACATGAATAGATATTTGTTTCGCATTGTACAAACATTGTAGGGTACATTTGGAGGTTTTCATCCACTGTTGATTTTCCACCCACTATAAAAACTGTAAGGTAGGTTTTATTTTGGGGAACCTAGTGGAAACTCACAGAAACATAGAAACTTAACACAGCATGCTACTGGGAAACAAACTAGATGGCAATTCTCCATGATAGTAATATTAACACGCAGTGTACTTTTTTCTATGAGAAAATGTACCAGTACCATGCTTATAACCAGGGGCGGATCCAGAAGAAAATGATAGGGGGGGCACCATGGAAGGGGCAAGTACATTTGCGTGTGGCTTCGGTGCATGTGAGGTGGCGCTTCTTATACAATGCCCACAGTTGTAGCGCTCATTATGCAATGTCCACTGTACTGGTAGTGCCCCTTATATAGACCCCATAGTAGTGGTGCCCCTTATGCAATGCCCGTATTGCCCCCAGTAGTAATGTTGCCTGTAGTAATGCCCGCAGTCATTTAGTGAGTGTGGCCGATTAAAATGAGACGTGATACACAGACATATGCCCCCAATAGTGCAGTGCCAAATCCACAATTGCACCCACAGTGCCAGATCCACAATTGCCCCCACAGTGCCAGATCCACAAATGCCACCACAGTGCCAGATCCAAAAATGCCCCTACAGTGCCAGATCCAAAAATGCCCCTACAGTGCTAGATCCAAAAATGCCCCCACAGTGTCAGGTATACAAATGCCCCCACAGTGCCAGTTAAACAATTGCCCCCACAGTGCCAGGTAAACAATTACCCCCACAGTGCCAGGTATACAAATGCCCCCACAGCAGGTATACAAATGCCCCCACAGCAGGTATACAAATGACCCCACAGCAGTGCTGCAGCTGCTTACCGCTGCTGCTTCTCTGCCCGGCTCTGAGGGTGTCAGGAGGAGAGCGCGGCTATGTCTGGCGCCGGTGGCGGTGGCGTGCAGGACTTCAAACTAGCCGCCGGTTTGTGAGCCAATCAGAGCTCGTGGACCAGCGGCTCCTGATTGGCTGCCGGTCCGCGAGCTCCGATTGGCTCACGAACCGGCGGCTGGTTTTAAGTCCGCTACACGCTGCCAGATAGCCGCGCTCTGCTCCTGACAGCTGAGACACGCTGCCGCCGGACTGAGCGGCAGCGTGTCTCAGTGACACAAGCGGGGACGGATGGACGGGGCCACAAATGACAGGGGGGGCACGGGCCCGAGTGCCCCCCCCCCTGGATCCGCCACTGCTTATAACGTAGTGCTAAATTTTCATAATTATCTGACCATCTTTAAACGGGTTTGGTATGAATTACCGATGGCCGGGATGTCGGCCGTCAGTATACTGAGAGCGGCATCCAGTATGACGGCAGTGGGGTGAGGACTAGTAAGCCTCATGCGAGCACGGTGGCTCGCTGCACTCGCCACGGGTTATATTCTCCTTCAATGGGTGCCGGGGATACCCATAGAGGGAGAATCACCAACGTCACCAGTATTCCGGCGCTGGCATTGTACCGCTGCGCTGCAATTCTGGCTTTGGCATTGTGATCGCCGGGATCCTGTGTGGCAGTATATTAACTACTTCCCCTTTGAGCATTGGATGAGAGTTAATGTTCATCGTCATCCTCTCTCACAGGATAACTGTCACATTGCATTACTACTGTGTCACGAAATGCATCTCACTTGCAGGGAATAGTCACTTGCACTTAACTGTACTTAAATGTACTTTGTTTTCACCACTGCTGGGACCTGACGTATTGTCCTCACAGCCCACAGAAGATATCTCTGTGTCACTATTTAATAACAGTGATGATAGTGATTCATCAGTCTCATTGTTGTTTGGACTTGCAGTATCAGACAGCCAGCCCATAACTTTGCCTGCCCGACTGAATTTTGCAAAGCAGTCACTTTACCTTAAGAGATATTTGCCACTATTTTTGAGGGGTACTTTTAATTAGTCATGCAGGTCTTCATATTGTATAAAGTAACTGACAGTTGATACCAAAAAAACTGATATTTTATTATCAGTTATTTATATAGCACACACATATTCTGCAGCACTGTACAGAGAATATTTGCCCATTCACATCAGTCCCTGCCCCAGTGGAGCTTACAATCTATATTCCCTATCACATGCACACACCGATACATTCACGCTAGGGTTAATTTTGTTTGGATCCAATTAACCTACTAGTATATTTTTGAAGTGTGGGAGGAAACCCACGCAAGTACGGGGAGAATATACATATTCCACACAGTTAGGGCCTTGGTGGGAATCAAACCCATGACCTCAGTGCTGTGAGGCAGTAATGCTAACCATTACACCATCCGAGCTTCCAATTCGTTGGTTCACTGGATATACGACTGCTGGACCTGGGGACCTTTATTTTAAGCTGGAATCTCCAGTTATTAAACAGATTATTTTTAATTGCTGGTCCAAAAGTGTTTTTCTAGGACTTGTAGCTCCACACTGCAGATTGTAACCTTTGGGACTTTCTGTATTAAACATATTGGAACTTTGAATCGGACAGTCCTATGAGGCTATATCTTAATTTTTTTTCAGTGTGTTGAACTATTTTTAAAGGCTACATATGTGGAATGATCTAACATTGTGTGTGTGTGTGTGTGTGTGTGTGTGTGTGTGTGTGTGTGTGTGTGTGTGTGTGTATAGCAGTGAAGTAGAGGCAGCACTCAAAGGAAATATAACAGTAATATTCACCCCAGCACCTATAGTAAGTTCGACGTTTCAGATTTATTTAATCTTTTTTGAAGAGTTATACAGATTTGGGATGTGCTGGAGGAGTGCCAGACCACATTGTATATAAAGATTCTGTATATTGGGCCTAATTCAAGGTTTATTGAAAAATAAAATTTTCCTCTAATGGGCAAAACCATGGGGGTGATTCAGACTTGATCGTAAATGTGCTAATCTAAGATCAGATTCTCAGTCATGTGGGAGGACGCCCAGCACAGGGCTAGTCCGTCCTGCATGTCATGCCCTACCCCCCACCCCCTCCCCACCGCACAGGTGCGAAAGCATTGCCAAGTAGCTCCCTGCCTGCGCAGCCTAGCTGTGCTGGCAGGCGGCTACCTGCCACATTCTGGGTGGCAGTGGTTGCGTGTGACGTCACGCAGCCTCCACGGCCAGCCCCAGCAATGTTCCGGACATGCCTGCATTGTCCGGACTGCGCCCCCTCAATATTCTAACACTGTGGCACGCACCCTCCTGCCCCGTGACCGCCTCTGCCTATCAATAAGGCAGAAGCGATCGCACCAGTGAGATGCTATAGCACTGCTCAAAGGGTGTCTGAATTAGGCCCCATGTGCACTGCAGGTGGGACAGATATAACATGTGCAGAGAGAGTTAGATTTGGGTGGGGTGTGTTCAAACTGAAATCTAAATTGCAGTGTAAAAATAAAGCAGCCAGTATTTACCCTGCACAAAAATAATATAACCCACCCAAATCAAACTCTCTCTGCACGCTATATCTGCCCCACCTGCAGTGCACATGGTTTTGCCCATTAGGGAAAAATTTAATTTTGCAACCAACCTTGAATTATGCCCGTACTGTAGAGATTGATAGATAGATAGATAGATAGATAGATAGATAGATAGATAGATAGAGGTGAGCGGGTTCAGTTTTCCGAAAACCGAGTCCCCCCGAACTGTGCAGATCCGAGGCAGGCTCAGTTCTGTGCACCTGCCTCGGATCCGAAAATTAGGCAAAACGTCATCATCCCGCTGTCGAATCTCGCGGGTTTTGGATTCTTTATAAGGAGCAGTGGTGCAAGTAGAAACAATGTGTTATAGGTACTGTGTGCGCGCCACATGGGGCATGGCCAATGAAAATGGGGGCATGGTAGACATATGGGGGGAGGGGCAGATACACATACGACCCCAATAGTGCCAGATACATGTTGTCTCACAGTGCCAGATTTACATTTGCCTCACAGTGCCAGATATACATTGCCCCACAGTGCCAGATATACATTGCCCCACAGTGCCAGATACACATTGCCCCACAGTGCCAGATACACATTGCCTCACTGTGCCAGATACACAAATGCCCCCAGAGTGCCAGATATAATTGCCTCACAGTGCCAGATACACAAATGCCCCCACTGTGTCAGATATACATTGCCCCCCAGTACCAGATACACAAATGCCCCCACAGTGCCAGATATGCCACCAGTGCCAGATATGCCCCCAGTGCCAGATACACATGTCCCCCCAGTGCCAGATATGCCCTCAGTGCCAGATACAGAAATGCCCCCACAGTGCCAGATATGCTCCCAGTGCCAGATATGCCCCCAGTGCAAGATACACATGTCCCCACAGTGCCAGATATGCCCCCAGTGCCAGATACACATGTCCCCCCAGAGCCAGATATGCCCCCAGTGCCAGATACACATGTCCCCCCAGTGCCAGAAATGCCCCCAGTGCCAGATATGCCCTCAGTGCCAGGTACACATGCCCCCCCCCTTCCCCTGCTGCCCTGTGTGTGAGGGGAGGAGAGTGCAGCGTGCGCCTCTCCTGTCCCTCAGTCTCCTGCGGCCGAGCGGGTGTCTACCTTCAATTCAGCGCCGTTCCGTGAGCCAATCAAAGCTTGCGGTCCGGCAGCCAAGGCTCCTGATTGGCTGCCGGACCGTGAGCTCTGATTGGCTCACGGGCCGGCGCTGAATTGAAGGGAGACACTGAGGGGCAGGACTCGGAGAGGCGCGCGCTGCGCTCTCCTCCCCTCAAGCAGCAGCGGCGGTGAGCAGCAGCAGAGGGAGGGAGCAGTACCCACTGCTAAATTCTTAAGGGTACGCCATACCCACCCATACCCGCCCACTTGCACCGCTGATAAGGAGCGGCGTGTCACCGCCATTTTCAATCCAGACTTGGAGCGTGTACACACAGGTGTACTGTGTGTGCTCTGTGCTGCCTGTTATAAAAACGGAAGGGGGGTAGGACAAGGGAGGCAGGAGAGTGTTCCTTTGGTTCTCTCTGTGACTGTGTGTGCTCTCACTCTGCTCTATGCTGAAAAAGGGAAGGGGGGCAGGAGAGTGTTGTGGAGCAGAGGGGTTGTTTTGCAGGAGGAAGGGGGGCAGGCAGTAGAGAATTATTGTGGAGCTGAGAGGTTGTTTTGTAGGAGGTGGGGGGGGGGGGCAGGAGAGAATTACTGTGGAGCAGAGGGGTAATGTTTTGCAAGAGGCAGGAGAGCAGTTAATCTGTGGCATTGTGTGTAGGTGTGCTGCTGTGATAGGGCTCTGCATACTAGTGCACTGCATAGAGCATAGTGTGGCTGTGTATAGGTCAGGAGTCAGGACCAGGTGTTCTCTGTCTATAAGGGGCTGTGTGACTGTGTACAGTCGTGCGTCACACTACTGCTGTGTGTGTGATACAGAGAAAAAAACATATTTCTAATTGGTGCGTCACTCTGTGACTACTGGCAATAACACTACTGCTATATATCCTCTGTGTGTGACCCAGAGCAAAAAATATATTTCTATTGGTGCGTCACTCACTGACGAGTACCAGTACTGCCGTACACTACTGCTATATATCCTCTGCGTGTGATCCAAAGCAAAAAATATATTTCTATTTGTGCGTCACTTTGACTACTAGTAGTGCGGCTGCCGTATACTACAGGTTGAATATCCCATATCCAAATATTCCGAAATATGCAATATTCTGAAATATGGAATTTTTTGAGTGAGAGTGAGATAGTGAAACCTTTGTTTTCTGATGGCTCAATGTACACAAACTTTGTTTAATACACAAAGTTATTAAAAATATTGTATTAAATGACCTTCAGGCTGTGTGTATAAGGTGTATATGAAATGTAAATGAATTGTGTGAATGTACACACACTTTGTCTAATGCACAAAGCTATTAAAAATATTGGCTAAAATTACCTTCAGTCTGTGTGTATAAGGTGTATATGAATCATAAGTGCATTCTGTGCTTAGACTTGGGTCCCATCGCCATGATATCTCATTATGGTATGCAATTATTCCAAAATACGGAAAAATCCGACATCCAAAATACTTCTGGTCCCAAGCATTTTGGATAAGGGATACTCAACCTGTACTGCTATATATTAGTCATGAGCGGGTTCGGTTCCCTGAGAACCTAAACCCCCCCCCCCCCCCTGAACATCACGCCCCAAGCCCGAATCCGAGTCCGGCTCTGGACATCCCGCCAGACTCGGAAACCAAAATGAGGCAAAACGTCAACATCCCGCTGTCGGATTCTTGGGGGTTTTGGATCCCATATAAACAGCCGCGCATCGCCGCCATTTTCACTCCAGACTTGGAGAGTGAGGGAGTCAGACCTCTGTCTCTCTCTGTGGGTGGTGGCATCGGGTGGGTTTAGTGTGTGCTCTTTAGGGGTGCTGCTGCAGTCACTGTGCTGTACCTGTGCTGTGTTAGGGGTGCTGTCCTGGCTGTCCTGGCTGTCACTGGTGTTTCATGTGCTGTTATGGCCGGGTGCTGCAGGTGTACATCAGTGTTGCTGTCCTGGCTGTCACTGTGTTGTACAGGGTACAGGGGCACTGTTCTCCTGTATGCTGTAAAATATAGGGGTGCTGCTGGCCCTGTATGTTGTAAAATGTTAGGGGTGCAGTTGTTAAAAATTAAACGAACACTTCTCCTGTATGCTGTAAAATATAGGGTTGCTGCTGGCTCTGAATCTTGTAAAAATTCAGGGGCGCAGTTGTAAAAAATTAAAAGCACACTGCTGTATGCTGTAAAATATATGGGTGCTGCTGTCCCTGTTTGTTGTAACAATTCAGGGGTGCAGTTGCTGTTGTTTAAATAACATTACACTGGCCCTGTATGCTATTAAAATTAAGGGGTGCAGTTGTTAAAAATTAAAAGCACACTGCTCCTGCATGCTGTAAAATATAGGGGTGTTGTATAGGGGTCTTGCTGTTCGAATAGCATTAAACTGGCCCTGTATGCTATAAAAATTCAGGGGTGCTGTGAAAATAAAGGTACACTGGCCCTGTCTTGTATGCTGTAAAATTACAGGGGTGTTGTTAAAATACAGGGGGGCTGGCCCTGTCCTGTATGCAGTAAAAATACAGGGGTGCTGTTAAAATACAGTGGTGCTGGTTCTGTCCGGTATGCGGTAAAAATACAGGGGTGTTGTAAAGGTACACTGGCCCTGTCCTGTATACTGTAAAATTACAGGGGTGCTGTGAAAATAAATGTACACTGGCCCTGTCTTGTATGCTGTAAAAATACAGGGGTGCTGTTTTTAAAATAAAGGTACACTGGCCCTGTCTTGTATGCTGTAAAAAATACAGGTGTGTTGTTAAAATATAGGAGTGCTGGCCCTGTCCTGTATGCTGTAAATATACTGGGATGCTGTGAAAATACAGGGGTGTTGGTTCTGTCCTGTATGCTGTAAAAAAATACAGAGTGTTGTAAAGATACACTGGCCCTGTCTTGTATGCTCTAAAATTAAAGGAGTACTGTGAAAATAAATGTACACTGGCCCTGTCTTGTATGCTGTAAAAATACAGGGGTGCTGTGGTTAAAATAAAGGTACACTGGCCCTATCTTGTGAAAATACAGGGGTGCTGGCACTGTCTTCAGTTGCAATGTCTAGGCCTGACCTTCACAACAATGGATGGAAAGAGGAGGCTCCTACTACCATTTGCACACCCCTTGCAAGTGCTGGGAGGAGCACCGCCAGTCCAGTTGCTGATATTGAGATTGAGGATGTCACTGTAGAAGTACACCAGGATGAGGAGGATAAGGGTGTAGCTGGTGCTGCGGGGGAAGTTTACGATGAGGATTCTGATGGTGATTTGGTTTGTTTGAATAAGGCACTAGTGGAGACAGCTGTTGGCCATGGGATGAAAAAGCCCATTGTCATGCCTGGGCAAAATACCAAAAAAGCCACCTCTTCGGTGTGAAATTATTTCTCCACAAATCCGGACAGCAGGTGGCATGCCATCTGTTGCCTTTGTCAATCCATAGTAAGTAGGGGTAAGGATGTTAACCACCTAGGAACATCCTACCTTATATGTCACCTGCAGCGCATTCATCATAAGTCATTGTCAAGTTCAGAAACATTGGGTAATAGCGTAAGCAGTCCACTGACACCTAAATGATTTGGTTTGTTTGTTTGAATATAATTTCTCTGTGAGGATGAGGATGTAAACACTGAATGGGGGAGAAGAATCTGAGGATGAGGATGACATCTTGCAAATGTAGAATCAGTTTGTGCAAGGAGAGATTAATTGCTTCTTTTTTGGTGGGGGCCAAAATAAACCAATCATTTCAGCCACAGTCGTGTGGCAGACCCTGTTGCTGAAATGATTGGTTTGTTAAAGTGTGCATGTCCTGTTTATATAACATAAGCGTGGGTGGGAGGGCCCAAGGACAATTCCATCTTGCACGTCTTTTCTTTGCCACATCATTCCAGGGGTGCTGCCCTATATGGGGTGCTGCCACTCTGCCCCCCAGGGGTGCTGTTGCCAGTTTGCTGTGCAATTCTCCAGGGGTGCTGCCTATGCTGTTTAAGTCCAGGGGTGCTGCTGTACTTGATCCTAGATTTAAATGAAAGCCTAGAGCAGATATGAAACAAGCTTCAACATCACAAACAGATTTGTGGAAACTACCCACAAATGTAGAAATGGAAATTGCCGAAGTGTTTTTAAAAAAAGTGGGCAGAGACCACATTTGTGACCAAAGTCAGTGTGACTTAGAAGAAACTGAATCATAATCCAGCGCTACTGCCGGAGAGGTCAACGTGATGTTTTCTGCCGGAGCATTAGAGAGAGGTTCTTCTCAATTATTTCATGTTAGGGACTCACTCAAATGAATGGCTCCAATTAGTCAACCTTAATTTTGATTTATTATTGATGTTCCACATTTAGGGATTATCTATTTAGAAGATGTGCATTTGTTGTACAGGGATCTTTTCCTAAGGGCTGCGTAGGGTTATCGCAAGACCTTGCAGAGTTAGAAGAACAGAGTTTCGGTGATCTTGCATTGCATCAGCTTTTCCATTCCTGTGAGGCACAGTTACTGAATAAGGCAGAGTATGGAGTCTCATGGTGGCTTACAGCCAGGAAGATGTCTGGCATGCTGTGGGCATGGAGGTTAGCATTGCTTCTTCCCACAGTCCTACTTATTATAGTATGAAATGAGTTTGGACTGTAGAGTGGTAAGCTCCACTACGGCAAGGGCTCAATAACAATAAAATTCACAGCACAATCCTGCTTAGTACTGTACCGAACCCACACGATCTCAACTTGCCCCGTCCAGGGCTGCTGTGGGGGCTCAGGAGGGGCTGCTAAAACATCTAAGGGGCTGCTTTATTTAAAAACAAAATATGAATAAAATAAATAAGACACACAGGTATGCTCACATGCGTGTAACTGGGACATACAGGTATGCTCACATGCGTGTAACTGGAATATTACAAAATAAGTCTCCAGACTCTGGAGGGGAAAATATCCAATCTTGATCCTGTGGTATACACCAGTTTATTTGCATAACAGCATTAAATCCAAGATTATCTTAATCCCTGAAAATGGAGAAGGGGGTACAATTTTGGAGGCTTTTGTGATAATAATTCAATATTGGCTTGGTTGAAGTCCTTTCTGTTCCACACCAATATAGGAGTGGAGGTGAAAGTCTATGTGTTGTTCCTGATTGCATGTGCCTCTCTAATTTTTAATCACCTTCTTAACACTGTCCTCTTCCTCTTGCCTCTACTCAATGTGAAAAGTCATCAAATATGGAGGTGGTATGTTTGTAGCTAGCTATGATTCTGAGAACTTGGCAAGCTGTTTCCAGGGGGACCACCTGCCGCTGAAATTATGGGTTTATTAAACTGTGCATGTCCTGTTTAAACAACATAAGAGTGGGAGGGAGGGCCCAAGACAATTCCATCTTGCACCTTTTTTTTCTTCTTTGCATTATGTGCTCTTTGGGGCCTAGTTTTTAAAACTGCCACCCTGTCTGCCACTGCAGTGCCACTCCTAGATGGGCCAGGTGTTTGTGTCGCTTAGCTTAGTCATCCAGCGACCTCGGTGCAACCTTTTGGCCTAAAATCAATATTGTGAGGTGTGAGGTGTTCAGAATAGACTGGAAATGAGCGGAAATTAATGTTATTGAGGTTAGTAATACCGTAGGATCAAAATGACCCCCAAATTCGGTGATTTTAGCTTTTTTTATGTTTGTTTGTTTTTTCAAAAATTATCCAAAACCAAAACCCGAAAGGATGGTTTTGGCAAAACCAATTCAGATCCAAAACACAAGCTGGGATCTAGATCCAAAACTAAAACACAAAACCCAAAAAGTGTCCACCGCACATCTCTACTATATATCCTCTGTGTGTGTGATCCAAAGCCAAAAATATATTTCTATTATGTATTTGAAAGAGGTGCTGTGTCTGCTGTATCTGAAAGGGGTTAACTGTCCATCCATCCAGGGTCTCTGCCCCAGTGTAAAATTAAAATAATAAAAGCTAAAAACAAAAAGCTTAAAATTATAATTATAAAAAAAAAATCTATTTTTTTGTTTGTGCTGTACCCCAGTGTACTATACAATTTTACTTTATTTTCATAAGTACTGTAACACTGCCGTCCAGACTGCAGTATATTATTTCCTACTCATAAACACATTGTGGGATGCTGTCGGTGTAGTCAACTGCAGTGTGTAATTATTATATATATTTCTGATTCATTTGTGTGACACTGTAACCGCCGGTGTGTGATATAAAAAATACATCTACATATTTTGTTACTCATTTGTGCGACACTGTAAATGCAGTGTGTGATATTCAAATAATTTATATATTTTGATTGAAATTAATATTTTGTGCTGTGTCATCCCAATATATATCCAGGGACTGCAGCTGCTCTGTCCATCTAGGGGTGTTCTGTCAGTCCACCCAAAATAAAAGACATCGTTTTTATAATATTTTGTGCTGTATCCTCCCAGAATACATCCAGGCATGCTCCGTCCATTTCAGGGTGTGGTGTCTGTAGCTCATATTCTTATTAAAACTTGTTGTCCTATTTTCATAACTTTTCTTCATTGTAATTAATTTAAATTAATATTATTAATAATAATAATAATTATAAATGAGATAAATTTTAATTAAATGAATATAAATAAACTCTCCACACTCATATAGTGAAATTTTTTCATATCAAAGATGTCTTGGATGAAATTAAGAATTTGAACCTGAGGTACCCTTGGTGAGAAGGGCAAATTGGGACATGGAGGTAAGCATCCCTGATGTCCCGGGACACCATATAGTCCCCTTCTTCCTGGTTCGCTATCACTGCTCTGAGTGACTCCATCTTGATTTGAACCTTTGTATGTAAGTGTTCAACTATTTCAGATTTAGAATAGGTCTCACCGAGCCGTCTGGCTTCAGTACCACAATATAGTGTGGAATAATACCCCTTTCCTTGTTGTAGGAGGGGTACTTTGATTATCACCTGCTGGGAATACAGCTTGTGAATTGTTTCCACTACTGCCTCCCTGTCGGAGGGAGACGTTGGTAAAGCTGACTTCAGGAACCTGCGAGGGGGAGACGTCTCGAATTTCCAATCTGTACCCCTGGGATACTACTTGTAGGATCCAGGGGTCCACTTGCGAGTGAGCCCACTGCGTGCTGAAACTCTTGAGACGACCCCCCCACCGCACCTGAGTCCGCTTGTACGGCCCCAGCGTCATGCTGAGGACTTGGCAGAAGCGGTGGAGGGCTTCTGTTTCTGGGAATGGGCTGCCTGCTGCAGTCTTCTTCCCTTTCCTCTATCCCATGGCAGATATGACTGGCCTTTTGCCCACTTGCCCTTATGGGGACGAAAGGACTGAGGCTGAAAAGACGTTGTCTTTTTTTCCTTTTTTACGGCAATACTTCCATGTGCCGTTTGGAATCTGCATCACCTGACCACTGTCGTGTCCCTAAACAACTTCTGGCAGATATGGACATCGCACTTACTCTTGATGCCAGAGTGCAAATATCCCTCTGTGCATCTCGCATATATAGAAATGCATCCTTTAAATGCTCTATAGTCAATAAAATACTGTCCCTGTCAAGGGTATCAATATTTTCAGTCAGGGAAACCGACCAAGCCACCCCAGCGCTGCACATCCAGGCTGAGGCGATCGCTGGTCGCAGTATAACACCAGTATGTGTGTATATACTTTTTAGGATATTTTCCAGCCTCCTATCAGCTGGCTCCTTGAGGGCGGCCCTATCTGGAGACGGTACCGCCACTTGTTTTGATAAGCGTGTGAGCGCCTTATCCACCCTAAGGGGTGTTTCCCAATGCGCCCTAACTTCTGGCGGGAAAGGGTATACCGCCAATAATTTTCTATCGGGGGAAACCCACGCATCATCACACACTTCATTTAATTTATCTGATTCAGGAAAAACTACAGGTAGTTTTTTCACACTCCACATAATACCCTTTTTTGTGGTACTTGAAGTATCAGAAATATGTAACACCTCCTTCATTGCCCTTAACAAGTAACGTGTGGCCCTAAAGGAAAATACGTTTGTTTCTTCACCGTCGACACTGGAGTCAGTGTCCGTGTCTGTGTCGACCGACTGAGGTAAAAAGGACGTTTTAACGCCCCTGACGGTGTTTGAGACGCCTGGACAGGTACTAATTGGTTTGCCGGCCGTCTCATGTCGTCAACCGACCTTGCAGCGTGTTGACATTATCACGTAATTCCTTAAATAAGCCATCCATTCCGGTGTCGACTCCCTAGAGAGTGACATCACCATTACAGGCAATTGCTCCGCCTCCTCACCAACATCGTCCTCATACATGTCGACACACACGTACCGACACACAGCACACACACAGGGAATGCTCTGATAGAGGACAGGACCCCACTAGCCCTTTGGGGAGACAGAGGGAGAGTTTGCCAGCACACACCAAAAACGCTATAATTATACAGGGACAACCTTTATATAAGTGTTTTTCCCTTATAGCATTTTAATATATATATAGTCATATCGCCAAATAAGTGCCCCCCCCCTCTCTGTTTTAACCCTGTTTCTGTAGTGCAGTGCAGGGGAGAGCCTGGGAGCCTTCCCACCAGCATTTCTGTGAGGGAAAATGGCGCTGTGTGCTGAGGAGAATAGGCCCCGCCCCCTTTTCGGCTGGCTTCTTCTCTCGTTTTTCTGAGACCTGGCAGGGGTTAACTACATCCATATAGCCCCCAGGGGCTATATGTGATGTATTTTTAGCCAGAATAAGGTACTATCATTGCTGCCCAGGGCGCCCCCCCCCAGCGCCCTGCACCCTCAGTGACCGCTGCTATGAAGTGTGCTGACAACAATGGCGCACAGCTGCAGTGCTGTGCGCTACCTTATGAAGACTGAAAAGTCTTCTGCCGCCGGTTTCTGGACCTCTTCACTTTTCGGCATCTGCAAGGGGGTCGGCGGCGCGGCTCCGGGACGAACCCCAGGGTGAGACCTGTGTTCCGACTCCCTCTGGAGCTAATGGTGTCCAGTAGCCTAAGAAGCCAATCCATCCTGCACGCAGGTGAGTTCACTTCTCTCCCCTAAGTCCCTCGATGCAGTGAGCCTGTTGCCAGCAGGACTCACTGAAAATAAAAAACCTAACAAAACTTTTACTCTAAGCAGCTCTTTAGGAGAGCCACCTAGATTGCACCCTTCTCGGCCGGGCACAAAAATCTAACTGGGGCTTGGAGGAGGGTCATGGGGGGAGGAGCCAGTGCACACCACCTGATCCTAAAGCTTTTACTTTTGTGCCCTGTCTCCTGCGGAGCCGCTAATCCCCATGGTCCTGACGGAGTCCCCAGCATCCACTAGGACGTCAGAGAAATTGTATTTCTATATTCCTCACAAAATTATGCAATTTTTATTAGAGATGCGCGGCGGGCACTTTTCGTGTTTTGTGTTTTGGTTCTAGTTCCATGCTAGTGTTTTGTACCTGGATTGGTTTTGCCAAAACCACCCTTTCGTGTTTTGGTTTTGGATCTTGATGATTTAAAAACAAACAAACATAAAAACAGCTAAAATCACAGAATTTGGGGGTAATTTTGATCCTACGGTATTATTAACCTCAATAACATTCATTTCCACTCATTTCCAGACTATTCTGAACACCTCACACCTCACAATATTGTTTTTAGGCCAAAAGGATGCACCGAGGTGGCTGGATGACTAAGCTAAGCAACACAAGTGTGCGGAACAAACACCTGGCCCAAATAGGAGTGGCACTGCAGTGACAGACAGGATGGCAGATTTAAAAAAATAGGCCCCAAACAGCACATCATGCAAAGAAGTAAAAACGGTGCAATGAGGTAGCTGTATCACTAAGCTAAGCGACACAAGTGTGCAGCACAAACAACATGGGACGTGCTGGAATTTTCCCAGATGTAATACACGCACAATATTGGTGGCACAGGAGAGCATACCCCTAAACCACACACACACACACATGGCAAAGCCTGTAAAATTAAGTTAGATAATAATAACCCTTTTATTTGGAGCTATTATGATAATATGCAGCACAGGCGAGCGTACCCCTACACCACACAGGGCAAACCCTGTAAAAATTATTTGGATAATAATATAAGTAATGTATATAACCCTTTTATTTGGAGTAAATAATATACAGCACAGGACACCACCACTGTACTTATGGCAGCACAAGACACCACCACTGGACTGATGCAGCACAAGACAGCACAACTGGACTGGACTTATACGGCAGTACCCCTGGACTTATACGGCAGTACCACTGGACTAGATTTATACAGCAGTGTCACTGGACATATACGCCAGTACCACTGGAATTATACGGCAGTATCACTGGACTTATACACCAGTACCACTGGAATTATACGGCTGTATCACTGGAATTATACAGCAGTATCACTGGAATTATACGGCAGTACCACTGGAATTATACGGCAGTACCACTGGACTTGATTTATACGGCAGTACCACTGGAATTATACGGCAGTACCACTGGAATTATATGGCAGTACCACTGGAAATATACGGCAGTATCAATGGACATACTGTATACGGCAGTATCGCTGGACTGGATTTATACGCCAGTACCGCTGGATTTATATGGCAGCACCACTGAACATATACGACAGTATCACTGGATTTATACAGCAGTATCACTGGATTTATACGCCATTACCACTGGAATTATACAGCAGTATCGCTGGAATTATACGGCAGTACCACTGGAATTATACGGCAGTACCACTGGACTTGATTTATACGGCAGTACCACTGGAATTATACGGCAGTACCACTGGAATTATACGGCAGTACCACTGGAAATATACGTCAGTATCAATGGACATACTGTATACGGCAGTATCGCTGGACTGGATTTATACGCCAGTACTGCTGGATTTATATGGCAGCACCACTGAACATATACGACAGTATCACTGGATTTATACGCCATTACCACTGGAATTATACAGCAGCATCACTGGAATTATACGGCAGTACCACTGGAATTATACAGCAGTACCATTGGACATATACGGCAGTATCACTGGACATATACGAAAGTATCACTGGACTAGATTTAAACGCCAGTATCACTGGATTTATACAGCAGTACCACTGGACATATACGGCAGTATCACTGGATTTATACAGGAGTACCACTGGACATAAACGGCAGTATCACTGGACTTATACGGCAGTACCACTGGACATATACAGTAGCACAGGGACATCACCACTGGACTGATGCAGGATAACACAGCACCACTGCAATGGACTGGATTTATACAGCAGCACTGGGCATATGGCAGCAGAGGACACCACCACTGCAATGGACTGATGCAGCACAATACACCACCACTGAACTGATGCAGCACAACACAGCGCCACTGGATTGGATTTATACAGCAGCACTGGATATATGGCAGCAGAGGACACCACCACTGTGACTGGACTGATGCAGCACAAGACACTACCACTGTACTGATGTAGGACACTGAGGACGGAGACACATCCTCTCGCTACAATCTCCAGTGCCGGAGTGAAAATGGCAGCGATGCGCGGCTCCTTATATGGTATCCAAACCCCGCGAGAATCCGACAGCGGGATGATGACGTTTTGCCTCGTTCTGGTTTCCGAGTCAGGCAGGAAAAACCGAGCTGGGCCCGGAACCGGGCTCGGGTAGTGAAGTCTGGTAGGTTTCGGTTCTCAGGGAACCGAACCCGCTCATCTCTCATTTTTATATACTATTACATATTTAGAGAGACATTGGGGCTGATAGTTTAGTGAATATACACACCCACTTGACACTCACCACATCCACATAACACTGGTCACACCTCCTCTACGTCTCATAATAGGCCTTGATCATTTTCAGCCCCAGTGATCCTTAATCCGGCCCTAAATCATAGTACATCTTTAAGTAGATACCCAAAGTTACATAAAAGCATGTAAAGTGTATTTGTGTGGGCGTACACACACGTATGTTTGGCGTGTCCTTAGAGAGCGATGGAGAATAGGGATACGGCTGCTACATAAATAACACATATATTATTTTAGTTTTGTCAAATTACACAAAAACAAGCTATAAAGTCAAAATATTGCTAATTTCTGTTTACATTCCTATGCTTAATTGCCATAATTCTCAATGATAATTGTAATTACTTACAGATGTTCAAGGGTTGCACTAATTTAGCAGATGCTGTGTTTCTTTTTTTCTGCTAAAATATTTTGCACAGCAATGTATGACTCTTTAATTAAAATGTGTCCATTGTCTCTGAATTACGTGACAGGCTTTTGCTGTACTGCATAACGCCTTTAGGCTTATGACCAATTAATAGCCTATTTTAAGCTACTTCCTTGCAGTACCATGATATGTAGCGAAATTGGACAACAAGAACAATAATTTGTCTTCAATTTAGGAAAATAGAGCAGGGACAATAAGGTCACATATCTATTCAAAAAGACAGCTGTAGCCTACAAGATTTTTGTTTAATAATAATAGCCTGGTTATAGCATACACACCATGGCTAAATGTGAAAAGGCCTTTTCTGATAAGCTAAAGAGATTATAAGAAATCAGGCAGATTCTGAAAGAGAATGGTGTGTAAATGAGAGGTTTTATCAAACTGAATCTGGCAGCTCCATTTTTGTTATGGGGAAAATATCTGTATTATTTACTAAGGAGATTAAGACTGAATTGGAAGAGAGGCTGGTTGTTGTGTGGAGATAGAGATAAGATAAGGGAACTTTACCTTCCCAGCACAAGGCCAAATGCAAGACACACAGGGATGTTATCAGGCATAGAACCCTGGCTGCTACATTAAAGGAGCTTTTTCATTCAGACGGCTCATTTTTTGTAAATAAAATGCCGTTGCTTTCAGTGTTATATCCAGATCATAAAAATCAACAGATGAGTTTCTATTCTAAATATAAATGTAACAAATATTTGAAAATTAAAAATATATAATAATAATAATAATAATAATTATTATTATTATTATTATTATTATTATTATTATTATTTTATTTACTTCACTTTCTTTCTCCAATAGGACTCAAGGCACGTAATGCTGAGACTTGTTTATTAGAAACCAATACATCATTTTATACTCTGTATGTTTTTATGCAGCATTAAGTATTCTACACACATGTATAGTTTGTTGGTTTTTTTTACTGTATTGTTTGGCGTTGCTGCGGTTGTCATTATAGTCTCCCTCAGCCCCTATCAGATAAATTTAATATGCATCGATTTTCAAAGCTGCCGCATCTTCCGAGATGTTGCCCAATGGATTGCCCCAAAAAGGCAATAACATTAAAAATAAAGCACACTTTGTTTTGTATTTAAAAATAAGATTTTACTCACCGGTAAATCTATTTCTCGTAGTCCGTAGTGGAAGCTGGGAACTCCGTAAGGACCATGGGGAATAGACGGGCTCCGCAGGAGACTGGGCACTCTATAAGAAAGATTTGGTACTATCTGGTGTGCACTGGCTCCTCCCTCTATGCCCCTCCTCCAGACCTCAGTTAGGATACTGTGCCCGGAAGAGCTGACACAATAAGGAAGGATTTTGAATCCCGGGTAAGACTCATACCAGCCACACTAATCACACCGTATAACTCGTGATACTATACCCAGTTAACAGTATGAAATATAACAGAGCCTCTCAACAGATGGCTCAACAATAACCCTTTAGTTAGGCAATAACTATATACAAGTATTGCAGACAATCCGCACTTGGGATGGGCGCCCAGCATCCACTACGGACTACGAGAAATAGATTTACCGGTGAGTAAAATCTTATTTTCTCTGACGTCCTAGTGGATGCTGGGAACTCCGTAAGGACCAAGGGGATTATACCAAAGCTCCCAAACGGGCGGGAGAGTGCGGATGACTCTGCAGCACCGAATGAGAGAACTCAAGGTCCTCCTCAGCCAGGGTATCAAATTTGTAGAATTTAGCAAACGTGTTTGCCCCTGACCAAGTTGCAGCTCGGCAAAGTTGTAAAGCCGAGACCCCTCGGGCAGCTGCCCAAGATGAGCCCACCTTCCTCGTGGAATGGGCTTTCACTGATTTAGGATGCGGCAATCCAGCCGCAGAATGTGCAAGTTGAATCGTGGTACAGATCCAGCGAGCAATAGTCTGCTTTGAAGCAGGCGCACCCAACTTGTTGGGCGCATGCAGGATAAATAGCGAGTCAGTCTTTCTGACTCCAGCTGTCCTGGAAACATAGATTTTTAGGGCCCGGACTACGTCCAGCAACTTGGAGTCCTCCAAGTCACGAGTAGCCGCAGGCACCACAATAGGCTGGTTCAAATGAAACGCTGAAAACACCTTTAGGAGAAATTGGGGACGAGTCCTCAATTCTGCCCTATCCATATGGAAAATCAGATAAGGACTTTTACATGACAAAGCCGCCAATTCTGACACACGCCTGGCCGAAGCCAAGGCCAATAACATGACCACTTTCCACGTGAGATATTTCAGATCCACAGTTTTAAGTGGCTCAAACCAATGTGATTTCAGGAAACTCAACACCACGTTGAGATCCCACGGTGCCACAGGAGGCACAAAAGGGGGCTGAATATGTAGCACACCCTTTACAAAAGTCTGAACTTCAGGCAGTGAAGCCAGTTCTTTCTGGAAGAAAATCGACAGAGCTGAAATCTGGACCTTAATGGAACCCAATTTTAGGCCCATAGTCACTCCCGACTGTAGGAAGTGCAGAAAATGACCCAGCTGAAATTCCTCTGTTGGGGCCTTCCTGGCCTCACACCACGCAACATATTTTCGCCAAATACGGTGATAATGGTTTGCGGTTACTTCTTTCCTGGCTTTTATCAGCGTAGGAATGACTTCCTCCGGAATGTCCTTTTGCTTTAGGATCCGGAATTCAACCGCCATGCCGTCCAACGCAGCCGCGGTAAGTCTTGGAACAGACAGGGCCCCTGCTGTAGCAGATCCTGTCTGAGCGGTAGAGGCCATGGGTCCTCTGATATTATTTCTGTAAGTTCTGGGTACCAAGCTCTTCTTGGCCCATCCGGAACCACGAGTATCGTTCTTCCTCCTCGTTTTCTTATTATTCTCAGTACCCTTGGTATGAGAGGCAGAGGAGGGAATACATAAACCGACTGGTACACCCACGGTGTCACTAGAGCGTCCACAGCTATTGCCTGAGGGTCCCTTGACCTGGCGCAATATCTAGTTTTTTGTTTAGGCGGGACGCCATCATGTCCACCTGTGGCCTTTCCCAACGGTTTACCAACAGTTGGAAGACTTCTGGATGAAGTCCCCACTCTCCCGGGTGTCGGTCGTGTCTGCTGAGGAAGTCTGCTTCCCAGTTGTCCACTCCCGGAATGAACACTGCTGACAGTGCTAAGACGTGATTTTCCGCCCATCGGAGAATCCTTGTGGCTTCTGCCATCACCATCCTGCTTCTTGTGCCGCCCTGTCTGTTTACATGGGCGACTGCCGTGATGTTGTCTGATTGGATCAGTACCGGCTGGTTTTGAAGCAGAGGCCTTGCCAGACTTAGGGCATTGTAAATGGCCCTCAGTTCCAAAATATTTATGTGTAGGGACGACTCCTGACTTGACCAAAGTCCTTGGAAGTTTTTTCCCTGTGTGACTGCCCCCCAGCCTCGAAGGCTGGCATCCGTGGTTACCAGGACCCAGTCCTGTATGCCGAATCTGCGGCCCTCTTGAAGATGAGCACTCTGCAGCCACCACAGTAGAGATACCCTGGTCCTTGGAGACAGGGTTATCAGCCGATGCATCTGAAGATGCGATCCCGAACACTTGTTCAAGAGGTCCCAGTAAAAGGTTCTTGTATGGAACCTGCCGAATGGAATTTTTCTTCGTAAGAAGCTACCATTTTTCCCAGGACTCGTGTGCAGTGATGCACCGATACCTGTTTTGGTTTCAGGAGGTCTCTGACTAGAGATGACAGCTCCTTGGCTTTCTCCTGCAGGAGAAACACTTTTTTCTGTTCTGTGTCCAGAACCATCCCCAGGAACAGTAGGCGTGTGGTAGGAACCAGCTGTAACTTTGGAATGTATAGAATCCATCTGTGCTGTTGTAGCACTTCCCGAGATAGTGCTACTCCGACCAACAACTGCTCCTTGGACCTCGCCTTTATAAGGAGATCGTCCAAGTACGGGATAATTAAAACTCCCTTTTTTCGAAGGAGTATCATGATTTCTGCCATTATCTTGGTAAAGACCCTCGGTGCCGTGGACAGTCCAAACGGCAGTGTTTGGAATTGGTAATGGCAATCCTGTACCACAAATCTGAGGTACTCCTGATGAGGATGGTAAATGGGGACATGTAGGTAAGCATCTTTGATGTCCAGGGATACCATGTAATCCCCCTCCTCCAGGCTTGCAATAACCGCCCTGAGCGATTCCATCTTGAACTTGAATTTTTTAATGTATGTGTTCAAGGATTTCAAATTTAAAATGGGTCTCACCGAACCGTCCGGTTTCGGTACCACAACCAGTGTGGAATAGTAACCCCGTCCTTGTTGAAGTAGGGGCACCTTGACTATCACCTGCTGGGAATACAGCTTGTGAATTGCCTCTAGCACAGGAGTTGTCGGCAAGGCAGATTTGAGGAAACAGCGGGGGGGAGATGCCTCGAATTCCAGCTTGTACCCCTGAGATACTACTTGAAGGATCCAGGGATCCACCTGTGAGCGAGCCCACTGATCGCTGAAATTTTTGAGGCGGCCCCCCACCATACCTGGCTACGCCTGTGGACCCCCGCGTCATGCGGTGGACTCAGAGGAAGCGGGGGAAGAATTTTGATTCTGGGAACTGGCTGACTGGTGCAGCTTTTTCCCTCTTCCCTCGTCTCTGTGCAGAAAGGAAGCGCCTTTGACCCGCTTGCTTTACTGAAGCCGAAAGGACTGTACCTGATAATACAGTGCTTTTCTTAGGCTGTGAGGAAACCTGAGGTAAAAAAATTTCATCCCAGCTGTTGCTGTGGAATACGAGGTCCCAGAGACCATCCCCAAACAATTCCTCACGCTTATAAGGCTCTATGTGCCTTTTAAAGTCAGCATCACCTGTCCAGTGTCGGGTCTCTAATACCCTCCTGACAGAATGGACATTGCAATAATACTGGATGCCAGCCGGCAAAATATCCCTCTGTGCATCCCTCATATATAAGACGACGTCTTATGTTCGCAAAATAGTATCCCTGTTTGAAAGGGTTACAGACCACGCTGCAGCAGCACTATCTGCAGGTCTCAGTCTAGTACCTGAGTGTGTAAATACAGACTTCAGGATAGCCTCCTGCTATTTATCAGCAGGTACGTTCAAAGTGGCCGTATCCTAAGACGGCAGTGCCACCTTTTTTGACAAACGTGTGAGCGCCTTATCCACCCTAGGGGATATCTCCCAGCGTAACTTATCCTCTGGCGGGAAAGGGTACGCCATCAGTAACTTTTTAGAAATTACCAGTTTCTTATCGGGGGAACCCACGCTTTTTCACACTTCATTCACTCATTTGATGGGGAAACAAAACACTGCCTGCTTTTTCTCCCCACACATAAAACCCTTTTTTGTTTTTAGTGGTACTTGGGTTAATGTCAGAAATGTGTAACACATTTTTTATTGCCGGGATCATGTAACGGATGTTCCTAGTGGATTGTGTATATGTCTCAACCTCGTCGACACTGGAGTCAGACTCCGTGTCGACATCTGTGTCTGCCATCTGAGGGAGCGGGCGTTTTTAAGCCCCTGATGGCCTTTGAGACGCCTGGGCAGGCGCGGGCTGAGAAGCCGCTGTCCCATAGCTGTTACGTCATCCAGCCTTTTATGTAAGGAGTTGACACTGTTGGTTAATACCTTCCACCTATCCATCCACTCTGGTGTCGGCCCACAGGGGGCGACATCTCATTTATCGGCATCTGCTCCGCCTCCACATAAGCCTCCTCATCAAACATGTCGACACAGCCGTACCGACACACCGCACACACACAGGGAATGCTCTGACTGAGGACAGGACCCCACACAGCCCTTTGGGGAGACAGAGAGAGAGTATGCCAGCACACACCGGAGCGCTATATAATGTAGGGATAAACACTATCACTGAGTGAATTTTCCCCAATAGCTGCTTGTATAAACAATATTGCGCCTAAATTTAGTGCCCCCCCTCTCTTTTTAACCCTTTGAGCCTGAAAACTACAGGGGAGAGCCTGGGGAGCTGTCTTCCAGCTACACTGTGAAGAGAAAATGGCGCCGGTGTGCTGAGGGAGATGGCTCCGCCCCTTTTTCGGCTGACTTTTCTCCCGCTTTTTTCTGTATTCTGGCAGGGGTAATTACCACATATATAGCCTCTGGGGCTATATATTGTGGCTATTTTGCCAGCCAAGGTGTTTTTATTGCTGCTCAGGGCGCCCCCCCCCCAGCGCCCTGCACCCTCAGTGACCGGAGTGTGAAGTGTGTATGAGGAGCAATGGCGCACAGCTGCAGTGCTGTGCGCTACCTTGGTGAAGACTGAAGTCTTCTGCCGCCGATTTTCCGGACCATCTTCATGCTTCTGGCTCTGTAAGGGGGACGGCGGCGCGGCTCCGGGAACGAACACCAAGGACGGGTCCTGCGGTCGATCCCTCTGGAGCTAATGGTGTCCAGTAGCCTAAGAAGCCCAAGCTAGCTGCAAGCAGGTGGGTTCGCTTCTTCTCCCCTTAGTCCCTCGATGCAGTGAGCCTGTTGCCAGCAGGTCTCACTGTAAAATAAAAAACCTAATTTAAACTTTCTTTCTAGAAGCTCAGGAGAGCCCCTAGTGTGCAACCAGCTCGGGCCGGGCACAGAAATCTAACTGAGGTCTGGAGGAGGGGCATAGAGGGAGGAGCCAGTGCACACCAGATAGTACCAAATCTTTCTTATAGAGTGCCCAGTCTCCTGTGGAGCCCGTCTATTCCCCATGGTCCTTACGGAGTTCCCAGCATCCACTAGGACGTCAGAGAAATAATTGATCTTTTAAATCTTAATCACCATGCTGATTATCACTAAAGTGGTTCCTGGCATCCAGGCAATCACAAGTGGCTGACGAGGAAAAGTACTTGTGATTGGCTGACTGGGTATTGATCCTCTGGATTTAATGAAAACAAGGTAATTTCCTTCTGCAGCGCTGGTACTGGTTATTCATTGGGGGAGAGTGTGAGTACGCTTAATTATTTATTTGCTTATTGATCGATTTATTTATTTATTTATTGATCAATTTATTTATTTACTTATTTATCTATCTATCTGTTTTAACCAGTGAATACACATGGCGTTGCCACCATCATATTTTTATACTAACCCTAATGGGGCCCACAGATTAGGCAGAAGTCAGGGCAATTCCCTGTTCTGACGATACCGGAGTCGAGGGACCAGAGAAATCAAACATGCTTTATTTCCCCAACCTACTGATTCCAACCAAAAATATGGTCAGGATTTGAGAGTCAAGAATTTTAGCATGCTGTTTTTCCCTAATCCGCCAATGGATCATTGATCATCGATGGCCGCCAGTCGGCAGATCGGACTGGTAGAACAGGGAATCAGGATGTCGCCTTGATGTAGCCTTAGTCTAAGTTGAATGCATCTCCAGAGGGTATTTGTAAACTTATGTGTGTGGCGTGACGAAGCACATTTATACACCCCACGAATGGACTTCAGTCCATCTCTAAATTAGGCCCGACACTGGATATGTAGGAATTATAGTCATGATAAGATATATTGGTGCACACTACTAGTGAATTCATAATCATTTGTAGCTTAAGGAAAAGGATAGCATGTACAAATAGCCATTACTTAAAACATGGATGATTGCATCTTGTAGACAATATCACTCAAGGATACAGAAAACTCATCACAAACTGTCGTGAGATGTAATACATTTATTTATTCAGTAATATAGGTACTCACAACTCATGATATGTAAATAATATACGCTGGGTGAAATGAGCGCCCCAACCCTGCCCGTGTGCTGTGTGCTGAGCGGGAGAAAGATGTGTGGTGAGCGGTCTGTGATAGATCGCTCAGCACACATCTTACCAGTGTGTACTGGCCATAACTCTCTCTGCACATGTTATATCTGCCCCCCCCCCCCCCCCCCCCTCCGCAGTATCCATGGGGCCTAACTCAGAACTGGTCGCTGGGCATCCAATTTTGCTGTCCTGTAATCAGATAGTCACCGCCTACAAGGAGAGTGTAAATTCGCTGTGCAAGTGTGCAATCGCATGTGTAGCTGAGCTGCAAGAATCCACTCTGTGCAGTCTGTACGCAGCCCAGGGCTTACTCCTCCAGTGCGATGAGAACAGGCTGATCGGGGCCGAGGCTGACATCAAACACACTCCCTGAAAACGCTTGGGCACGCCTACATTTTCACAAACACTCCCAGTAAACGCTCAGTTGCCAGCCACCCACAAACGGCCTCTTCCTGTCAATCACCTTGCGAACGCCTGTGCTATTGGATTTTTCGCACCATCTCGTTGCTGAGCGGTGATGACCGTTCTTGTTGTCCGACGCGCGCGCATTGCGGTGCATACGCATGCACCATTAGGACCTGATCGCCCGAAGTTTGAAAACGCACAGCAGTGATCAGATCTGAATTACCCCCATGGTTTTGCCCATTAGCTAACAAATTTACTGCTGCGATCAGGTCTGAATTAGGCCCAGGGTTGCCCAATTGGTTGTCAATGTGCCAGATTACAGAACCAGATTCCCTGAAAACTCAAATTTTCGAAGCCTGTTTGAAATTCAATCAAAGTGGCTAGATTCAGTGACCCTGAACAGTTGGACACACCAATAATGAAAATATCTAAATTAATATTTGCCTTGATCTTCATGAAGAGAACTATGTATTTGCTAAATTGCAACGAAACATCAAACCTTAAACTCAGAGATTAGGGGTCTATTTACTAAACCTTGGGGAAAGGTACAGTGAACGGAGATAAAGTACCAGCCATCCAGCTCCTAACTGTCATTTTTCAAATGCCATGACATTTAGGAGCTGATTGGCTGGTACTTTATCTCCATCCACTTTATTTCTCTCCAGGCTTAGTACATAGACACTAAATTTGAAGATTACGGGGGTTATTCAGTGTTGTTAACAAACCTAAAAAGCACATTATTGGGCAATACCATGTTGCCAGAGTCGTAACTCACCATTTTGGTGCCCTGTGCAAAAAATAGAATTGGTACACTCCCCATCCCATAAGTAAAACAGGGACAGTACACTCTGAAGGCTCGCATCTAAAATCTAGATAATTTTATTGGTAGGATACCCGTATGTCTTAATCCAGCCCTGAATTGTAGTTGTAGATGGAGGCCTCATACAGTTAGTACATACTTGCCTACTTTTGAAAACTAGTTTCAGGGAGATTCCAGGTGGCAGCAGAACACGCAGCGCTTTCCGTTGGGGGGTGGGGTGGTCATGCTCCGCCCAAAGGGTGTGTCTAGGTCCCCCTATAAGGGGATTTATTGCCACTCAGGGGTGTGTCCTGATGAAAACTTTAGTACTAAAACCAGCCAAAAACAAAAAGAGTAATACTATAGGTACACTAGAGTAATAATAGGTGCACTATATATTACGGTAGTTAGTGTGTACTGTACACTGGTGAGAAGAGACGGACGAACAGAAAACCTAAAGTACATACTCTGGTGTGCGATTGTGTGATATTATATATATATATATATATATATATATATATATATAAAATAAGATTTTACTCACCGGTAAATCTATTTCTCGTAGTCCGTAGTGGATGCTGGGAACTCCGTAAGGACCATGGGGAATAGCGGCTCCGCAGGAGACTGGGCACAACTAAAGAAAGCTTTAGGACTACCTGGTGTGCACTGGCTCCTCCCTCTATGACCCTCCTCCAGACCTCAGTTAGGATACTGTGCCCGGAAGAGCTGACACAATAAGGAAAGGATTTTGAATCCCGGGTAAGACTCATACCAGCCACACCAATCACACCGTATAACTCGTGATACTATACCCAGTTAACAGTATGAAATATAACTGAGCCTCTCAACAGATGGCTCAACAATAACCCTTTAGTTAAACAATAACTATATACAAGTATTGCAGACAATCCGCACTTGGGACGGGCGCCCAGCATCCACTACGGACTACGAGAAATAGATTTACCAGTGAGTAAAATCTTATTTTCTCTGACGTCCTAGTGAATGCTGGGAACTCCGTAAGGACCATGGGGATTATACCAAAGCTCCCAAACGGGCGGGAGAGTGCGGATGACTCTGCAGCACCGAATGAGCGAACTCTAGGTCCTCCTCAGCCAGGGTATCAAACTTGTAGAATTTAGCAAATGTGTTTGACCCCGACCAAGTAGCTGCTCGGCAAAGTTGTAAAGCCGAGACCCCTCGGGCAGCCGCCCAAGAAGAGCCCACCTTCCTCGTGGAATGGGCTTTTACAGATTTAGGATGCGGCAGTCCAGCCGCAGAATGTGCAAGTTGAATCGTGGTACAGATCCAGCGAGCAATAGTCTGCTTTGAAGCAGGCGCACCCAACTTGTTGGGCGCATGCAGGATAAATAGCGAGTCAGTCTTTCTGACTCCAGCTGTCCTGGAAACATAGATTTTTAGGGCCCGGACTACGTCCAGCAACTTGGAGTCCTCCAAGTCACGAGTAGCCGCAGGCACCACAATAGGCTGGTTCAAATGAAACGCTGAAAACACCTTTGGGAGAAATTGGGGACGAGTCCTCAATTCCGCCCTATCCATATGGAAAATCAGATAAGGGCTTTTACAAGACAAAGCCGCCAATTCTGACACACGCCTGGCCGAAGCCAAGGCCAACAGCATGACCACTTTCCACGTGAGATATTTTAGTTCCACGGTTTTAAGTGGTTCAAACCAATGCGACTTTAGGAAATCCAACACCACGTTGAGATCCCAAGGTGCCACTGGGGGCACAAAAGGGGGCTGAATATGCAGCACTCCCTTAACAAATGTCTGAACTTCAGGTAGTGAAGCCAGTTCTTTTTGGAAGAAAATCGATAGAGCCGAAATCTGGACCTTAATGGAACCCAATTTTAGGCCCATAGTCACCCCTGATTGTAGGAAGTGCAGAAATCGGCCTAGCTGAAATTCCTCCGTTGGGGCCTTCCTGGCCTCACACCACGCAACATATTTCCGCCATATGCGGTGATAATGGTTTGCGGTCACTTCTTTCCTGGCTTTAATAAGCGTAGGGATAACTTCCTCCGGAATGCCCTTTTCCTTCAGGATCCGGCGTTCAACCGCCATGCCGTCAAACGCAGCCGCGGTAAGTCTTGGAACAGACAGGGCCCCTGCTGCAGCAGGTCCTGTCTGAGCGGCAGAGGCCATGGGTCCTCTGAGATCATTTCTTGAAGTTCTGGGTACCAAGCTCTTCTTGGCCAATCTGGAACAATGAGTATAGTTCTTACTCCTCTCCTTCTTATTAGTCTCAGTACCTTGGGTATGAGAGGCAGAGGAGGGAACACATACACCGACCGGTACACCCACGGTGTTACCAGAGCGTCCACAGCTATCGCCTGAGAGTCCCTTGACCTGGCGCAATATCTTTTTAGCTTTTTGTTGAGGCGGGACGCCATCATGTCCACCTGTGGCCTTTCCCACCGGTGTACAATCATTTGGAAGACTTCTGGATGAAGTCCCCACTCTCCCGGGTGGAGGTCGTGTCTGCTGAGAAAGTCTGCTTCCCAGTTGTCCACTCCGGGAATGAACACTGCTGACAGTGCTAACACATGATTTTCCGCCCATCGGAGAATCCTTGTGGCTTCTGCCATTGCCATCCTGCTTCTTGTGCCGCCCTGTCGGTTTACATGGGCGACCGCCGTGATGTTGTCTGACTGGATCAGCACCGGCTGGTGTTGAAGCAGGGGTCTTGCCTGACTTAGAGCATTGTAAATGGCCCTTAGTTCCAGAATATTTATGTGTAGGGAAGTCTCCTGACTTGTCCATAGTCCCTGGAAGTTTCTTCCCTGTGTGACTGCCCCCCAACCTCGAAGGCTGGCATCCGTGGTCACCAGGACCCAGTCCTGTATGCCAAATCTGCGGCCCTCTAGAAAATGAGCACTCTGCAGCCACCACAACAGCGACACCCTGGTCCTTGGAGACAGGGTTATCAGCCGATGCATCTGAAGATGCGACCCGGACCACTTGTCCAACAGATCTCACTGAAAGATCCTTGCATGGAACCTTCCGAATGGAATTGCTTCGTAAGAAGCCACCATCTTTCCCAGGACTCGCGTGCAGTGGTGCACCGACACCTGTTTTGATTCTAGGAGGTCTCTGACTAGAGATGACAACTCCTTGGCCTTCTCCTCCGGGAGAAACACTTTTTTCTGTTCTGTGTCCAGAACCATCCCCAGGAACAGTAGACGCGTTGTAGGAACCAGCTGCGACTTTGGAATATTCAGGATCCAGCCGTGCTGTTGTAGCACTTCCCGAGCTAGTGCTACACCGATCAACAACTGTTCCCTGGACCTCGCCTTTATAAGGAGATCGTCCAAGTACGGGATAATTAAAACTCCCTTTCTCCGAAGGAGTATCATCATTTCGCCCATTACCTTGGTAAATACCCTCGGTGCCGTGGACAGACCAAACGGCAACGTCTGGAATTGGTAATGACAGTCCTGTACCACAAATCTGAGGTACTCCTGGTGAGGAGGGTAAATGGGGACATGCAGGTAAGCATCCTTGATGTCCAGTGATACCATGGAATCCCCCTCGTCCAGGCTTGCAATCACCGCCCTGAGCGATTCCATCTTGAACTTGAACCTTCTTATATAAGTGTTCAAGGATTTTAAATTTAAAATGGGTCTCACCGAACCGTCCGGTTTCGGTACCACAAACATTGTGGAATAGTAACCCCGTCCTTGTTGAAGGAGGGGTACCTTGATTATCACCTGCTGAGAATACAGCTTGTGAATCGCCTCCAGCACTGCCTCCCTGTCCGGGGGAGCTGTCGGCAAGGCAGATTTGAGGAAACGGCGAGGGGGAGACGTCTCGAATTCCAGCTTGTACCCCTGAGATACTACTTGTAGAATCCAGGGATCCACCCATGAGCGAGCCCACTGGTCGCTGAAGTTCTTGAGACAGGCCCCCACCGTACCTGGCTCCGCCTGTGGAGCCCCAGCGTCATGCTGTGGACTTAGAGGAAGCGGGGGAGGACTTTTGTTCCTGGGAACTGGCTGTATGTTGCAGCTTTTTCCCTCTACCTCTGCCTCTGGGCAGAAAGGACGCGCCTCTAACCCGCTTGCCTTTCTGGGGCCGAAAGGACTGTACCTGATAATACGGTGCTTTCTTTGGCTGTGAGGGAACATGGGGTAAAAATGCTGACTTCCCAGCTGTCGCTGTGGAAACGAGGTCAGAGAGACCATCCCCAAACAACTCCTCACCCTTGTAAGGCAATACTTCCATGTGCCTTTTAGAATCTGCATCTCCTGTCCACTGCCGAGTCCACAATCCTCTCCTGGCAGAAATGGACATTGCGTTTATTTTAGATGCCAGCCGGCAAATATCCCTCTGTGCATCTCTCATGTACAAGACAGCGTCTTTAATATGCTCTACGGTTAGCAATATAGTGTCCCTGTCTAGGGTATCAATGTTTTCCGACAGGGAATCTGACCACGCAGCTGCAGCACTGCACATCCATGCTGAAGCAATAGCCGGTCTCAGTATAATACCTGAGTGTGTATATACAGACTTCAGGATAGCCTCCTGCTTTCTATATGCAGGCTCCTTTAGGGCGGCCGTGTCCGGAGACGGTAGTGCCACCTTTTTTGACAGACGTGTGAGCGCTTTATCCACCCTAGGGGATGTCTCCCAACGTGACCTGTCCTCTGGCGGGAAAGGGTACGCCATTAGTAACCTTTTAGAAATTACCAGTTTCTTATCGGGGGAAGCCCACGCTTCTTCACACACTTCATTTAATTCATCAGAAGGGGGGAAAACCACTGGTAGTTTTTTCTCCCCAAACATAATACCCTTTTTTGTGGTACCTGGGGTAATATCAGAAATATGCAACACATTTTTCATTGCCGTAATCATGTAACGGGTGGCTCTATTGGAATGTACACTAGTCTCATCATCGTCGACACTGGAGTCAGTATCCGTGTCGACATCTGTGTCTGCCATCTGAGGTAGCGGGCGTTTTAGAGCCCCCGATGGCTTTAGAGACGTCAGGGCAGGCACAGGCTGAGAAGCCGGCTGTCCCATATCTGCTATGTCGTCAAACCTTTTATGTAAGGAGTCGACACTGTCGCGTAATTCCTTCCACATAACCATACACTCAGGTGTCGACCCCGCAGGGGGTGACATCCCATTTATCGGCACCTGCTCCGCCTCCACATATGCCTCCTCATCAAACATGTCGACACAGCCGTACCGACACACCGCACACACACAGGGAATGCTCTGACTGAGGACAGGACCCCACAAAGCCCTTTGGGGAGACAGAGAGAGAGTATGCCAGCACACACCAACAGCGCTATATAACACAGGGATTAACACTATAACTGAGTGATTTTTCCCAATAGCTGCTTGTATACACAATATTGCGCCTAAATTTAGTGGCCCCCCCTCTCTTTTTTACCCTATGTAGTCTGGAAACTGCAGGGGAGAGCCTGGTAGCGATCCTTCCAGCGGAGCTGTGAGGGAAAATGGCGCCAGTGTGCTGAGGGAGATAGCCCCGCCCCTTTATCGGCTGACTTCTCCCGCTTATTTCTATGTATATCTGGCAGGGGTATTTTACACATATATAGTCTCTATGACTATATTATGTGTTATTTGCCAGCCAAGGTACTCAATATTGCAGCCCAGGGCGCCCCCCCCCAGCGCCCTGCACCCATCAGTGACCGGAGTGTGAGGTGTGCATGGGAAGCAATGGCGCACAGCTGCAGTGCTGTGCGCTACCTTGATGAAGACCGAAGTCTTCTGCCGCCGATTTCCAGGACCCTCTTCTTGCTTCTGGCTCTGTAAGGGGGACGGCGGCGCGGCTCCGGGACCGGACGACCGAGGCTGGGCCTGTGTTCGATCCCTCTGGAGCTAATGGTGTCCTGTAGCCTAGAAGCCTAAGCTAGCTGGAAGCAGGTAGGTTCGCTTCTCTCCCCTTAGTCCCTCGTAGCAGTGAGTCTGTTGCCAGCAGATCTCACTGAAAATAAAAAACCTAAAATAAACTTTCTTTTTCTAAAGGGGGGTACTCACGGGAGAGATGTGTGCTGAGCGATCTTAACACATACCGCTCAGCACACATCTCTCTCCCCGCTCAGCACAGCGCGATGTGCTGAGCGAGGGGGAAAGCCGACGGGGAGCCGCTCACTTCACACAACGGTGAAGTGAGCGACCCGCTAGATTGAGCCTGCATGCAGGCTCAATCTAGCACCGGCGATAGCGATGCGCGGGGCCACGCATCGCTATCGCTGGGGGGCATACACACGGCAGATCCGTGCTTAAAATCTAAGCAATCTAGCAAGATTGCTTAGATTTTAAGCACGGATCTCTCCGTGTGTACCCCCCTTAAGAGCTCAGGAGAGCCCCTAGTGTGCATCCAGCTCAGCCGGGCACAAAATTCTAACTGAGGTCTGGAGGAGGGTCATAGAGGGAGGAGCCAGTGCACACCAGGTAGTCCTAAAGCTTTCTTTAGTTGTGCCCAGTCTCCTGCGGAGCCGCTATTCCCCATGGTCCTTACGGAGTTCCCAGCATCCACTAGGACGTCAGAGATATATATATATAAATATATAGCACCATAATGCATTACATTATATACACAGCCAGAGCCATAAGTAGACATTTTAGTGCCCTGTGCCAGAAATAGAAATGGTTCCCCCCACAGAAACGTAAAATATAGGGGCATGGTTCCGTGGGAAAGTGGTATGACCACATAATTCACATTACATACCCTATACAGTAGTGTACATTTGTCACATTACATCACACAGCAGTACCCCTTATACACATTACGTGTGACAGCCCCTTATATACACCATACGCCAGGCAGTCTCTTACGCACATCATGCCAGGTAGCCTCTTACACACATTACCCCAGGTAGAGTCACTTATACACACTACGCCAGGTGGAGCCCCTATACCTGAGAGAGAGAAAGAGAGAGAGAGAGAGAGACAGTGTGTGTGTGTGTGTGTGTGTGTGTCACACCATGATAGATAGCAGCGCTTCAACAAGACCGACAGCTCCATGTCTCACCCGCCTCTGCGAGCAGCTCTGGAACCCGCTGCTCCATGTCCCCCCATATTACCACAGTAACACATTACATTACATTTTACACAGCCCCCTCGCCCCCCATATTACACACAAACATTACATTACACACACACCCATATTACACGCAGTAGCACATTACATTACACCCCTCCATATTACATGCAGTAGCACATTACATTACACCCCCCCATATTACACACAGTAGCACATTACATTACACCCCCCCATATTACACGCAGTAGCACATTACATTACACCCCCCCATATTACACGCAGTAACACATTACATTACACCCCCCATATTACACGCAGTAGCACATTACATTACACCCCCCCCCTATTACACGCAGTAGCACATTACATTACACCCCCCCATATTACACGCAGTAGCACATTACATTACACCCCCCATATTACACGCAGTAGCACATTACATTACACCCCCCCATATTACACGCAGTAGCACATTACATTACACCCCCCCATATTACACGCAGTAGCACATTACATTACACCCCCCCATATTACACGCAGTAGCACATTACATTACACCCCCCCCATATTACACGCAGTAGCACATTACATTACACCCCCCCCCTATTACACGCAGTAGCACATTACATTACACCCCCCCATATTACACGCAGTGGCACATTACATTACACCCCCCCATATTACACGCAGTAGCACATTACATTACACCCCCCCATATTACACGCAGTAACACATTACATTACACCCCCCATATTATACGCAGTAGCACATTACATTACATTACACCCCCCCATATTACACGCAGTAGCACATTACATTACACACCCCCATATTACACGCAGTAGCACATTACATTACACCCCCATATTACACGCAGTAGCACATTACATTACACCCCCCCATATTACACGCAGTAGCACATTACATTACATTACACCCCTCCATATTACACGCAGTAGCACATTACATTACACCCCCCATATTACACGCAGTAGCACATTACATTACACCCCCCCATATTACACGCAGTAGCACATTACATTACACCCCCCCATATTACATGCAGTAGCATATTACATTACACCCCCCCATATTACATGCAGTAGTACATTACATTACACCCCCCCATATTACACGCAGTAGCACATTACATTACACCCCCCCATATTACATGCAGTAGCACATTACATCACCCCCCCCATATTACACGCAGTAACACATTACATTACACCCCCCCATATTACACGCAGTAGCACATTACATTACATTACATTACACCCCCCCATATTACACGCAGTAGCACATTACATTACACACCCCCATATTACACGCAGTAGCACATTACATTACACCCCCCCATATTACACGCAATAGCACATTACATTACACCCCCCATATTACATGCAGTAGCACATTACATTACATTACACCCCCCCATATTACACGCAGTAGCACATTACATTACACCCCCCATATTACACGCAGTAGCACATTACACCCCCCCCATATTACACACAGTAGCACATTACATTACATTACACCCCCCCATATTACACGCAGTAGCACATTACATTACATTACACCCCCCCATATTACACGCAGTAGCACATTGCATTACATTACACCCCTCCATATTACACACAGTGGCACATTAAACTACACCCCCCCCCATATTACACGCAGTAGCACATTACATTACATTACACCCCCCCATATTACACGCAGTAGCACATTGCATTACATTACACCCCTCCATATTACACGCAGTAGCACATTACACTACACCCCCCCCCATATTACACGCAGTAGCACATTCCATTACATTACACCCCTCCGTATTACACACAGTGGCACATTACACTACACCCCCTCCCCCATATTACACACAGCAGCACATTACACTATACCCACCCATATTACACACAGCAGCACATTTCACTACCACCCCCCCATCATATTACACTCAGTGGCACATTACATTACACCCCGCCCCCCCCATATTACAGCAGTAGCACATTACACTACACCCCCCCCCCATGTTACACACAGCAGCACGTTACATTACTACCCCCCCCCCCCCCCCCAATAATCCCCAGCAGACACAGTACACACCTGGTTTGTTGCTCCCTGAGTTCCTCCTGTGAAGAGCAGGGAGTGTGTGGTGGGGAAGGTAGCACTGGGCAGACACAACCAGGAGGAGGAAGGCTGGGCTGTGTCATGCTGCCTACTGTACTGTTAGTGTGGTGGGCGGGGCCAGCCACCGAGATGCAGAGGTCATGTGCTCCCCTGTAAACTATGGGTGGCTGCTGTGCACAGTCTTCACATCCTGCTGCAGCACAGAGCTCTCACAGGACACAGTCTGCCTCTCCCCTGCTGGCCCCGCCCCCAGCATTTCCGGACTTGCGCATGCGCAGTCCGAATTTACGGGACGGAGACTTGAAAATTGGGACGGCTGACAAGGTATGCGGGGCAGCGGGAGGCTCATGCAAAAATCGGGAGCCTGCCGTTGAATGCGGGAGGGTAGGCAAGCCTGAGTTAGTAGGACTATTATTCTCCCACAAAAAATGAGAATAGAGAAATAAAAATGAAAGGGACACAACTCAAGGTTAAGAACCATTTTGAGGAAAGTGAAAACTTTCTGCTGTCCCAGAAAGTCAGTCACTGATATTAATGATCATTATGCTGCTGCTATTATAAGCACATCACTCAGTAATGGGAACACTCTGCAGGAAATCCTTAGCAGAAAATAATATAGCTGTATAGGTTGAGGTAGACAATATGTATCTGTCCCTCTGTTGTGGAACTATAAATACCAGCACTCACACTGAGGTAGTGGGCAATGGAGGAACATGTGCTGCTGCTGAAAATGGTGAAGAACTGCTATGCACTGCGTGACGTCACCCCAGTCAGACTAGTGATGGAAGCCATGCCCCTGTAATGGTCGAGAACAGTGGCGGTTTTTACCTATGGGATGCAGGACTGCACCCTCCATACCCAAGTAAAATCCTGCCACCTCAACTCACTGTCAGTGAAGCCAGATGCAGTCCGTGAGACTGCACTGGCTTCACTATAAATGGAAGTACCTTCCTATTGTATATCCTACCTGTCAGTCACAGAAACATAGGGCATTCCCATTAGGAGGTGTTTCCTCCCTTCCTGTAGGAAGCCTGCTCCCTTCCTCGTCAGCCCTAAGCAGCTTGTATGGGCTGCAGCCGATGCAGTCCACAGAGGCTGTGGTTTTGCCCATGCGTTATAACGTCGGGCGGCGGTGGCGTGGAGAAGGTGGCGGAGACCCATAGCATCACCAGCGGCAGTCCTCCTCCTACAGCAAGGTAAAAGCCGCCGCTGGTCGAGAAGGTGGCACCTTGCTTCTCATTTGCATTTCCCGGGCACCTTATCTCTCTGAGCTTAAAGCAGTCTGCTTACACTCACCCGGGCTTATCACGTTTCCACGTGTTTCGCTGCTGCTCAGAGTACGAGGTATGGACGGGCGTGCGCCGGGCCAGAGGAGGTGCGCTGAGATAGTAAACGAGCAGGTCACGTTACAGTCGGAGACGCCGGCTGCCCGAGTCTCTTCTGCAAGTATTTGTCTCAAGGCTGCAGTGGCAGGATCCAGGAGCCGGGCGGCCGTGCAGGTGGTGCTGCCAGATGGTACGCCCACAGTGCATATGCGCTGTGGGCAAGGCACCACTGGCACACAGCTAGTTACAGCTCTGCATGTTGCACTGCAGGTAGGGCAGATGTAACATGTGCACAGAAAGATTAGATCTGGGTGGGGTGTGTTCAAACTGAAATCTAAATTGCAGCGTAAAAATAAAGCAGCCAGTATTTACCATGCACAGAAACAATATAACCAACACAAATCTAAATCTCTCTGCACATGTTACATATGTACCACCTGCAGTAGAGATGAGTGGGTTCAGTTCTTCACCGAACTTCACCATTCGAGTCCGGTTCCGAGCCAGGCTCGGGTTTTCCCGCCTGACGCGGAAACCCGAACGAGGCAAAACGTCATCATCCCGCTGTCGGATTCTCGCGGGATTTGGATTCCATATAAAGAGCCGCGCGTTGTGACTAGTCTCGGAGAGTGTAGTGAGAGGACGTGTCTCCATCCTCAGTGTCTGTGTGGGGGCGGGAAAGTGGGGTGGCGAGTCTAGTGCTGTGTTGTACTGCTGTGTCCAGTCCAGTGTAGTCAGTGTCTTATGCTGCATCAGTCCAGCCAGTCACAGTGTTGGTGTCCTCTGCTGCTATATGTCCCCAGTGCTGCTGGCTGCTGTATAAGGCCCTTGCATTTTTGCTGTGTTGTCTTGCATCAGACCAGGGGTAGTGTCTTGTGCAGCATCAGTCCAGTGACCAGTCACAGTGGTGGTGTCCTCTGCTGCCATATATCCAGTGTAGCTGTATAAGTCCCTTTCAGTGGTGCTCTGTTGTCATGCATTAGAACAGGGGAAGTGTCTTGTGCAGCATCAGTCCAGTGACCAGTCACAGTGGTGGTGTCCTCTGCTGCCATATATCCAGTGTTACTGCCGTATAATTCCTGTGATACTGGCGTATAATTCCCGTCATATTGCCGTATAATTCTCGGAATACTGGCATATAATTCCTGTGATACTGCCTTATAATTCCCGTGATACTGGTGTATAATTCCCGTGATACTGGCATATAATTCCTGTGACATTGCCGTATAATTCTTGTGATTTTGCCATATAATTCTCGGAATACTGGCGTATAATTCCCGTGATACTGACGTATAATTCCTTTGATATTGCCGTATAATTCTCAGAATACTGGCGTATAATTCCTGTGATACTGCCATATAATTCCTGTGATACTGCCGTATAGTTCCAGTTATCCTGCCGTATAATTCCATACAAATCCATATAATTACGTATAAATCCAGTCCAGTGGTGCTGCCATATAAGTTCAGTGGTGCTGTCCTGTGCTGTATATTATTTACTCCAAATAAAGGAGTTATTAATATTTAATCCAAATAATGTTTAGTGTTTGCCCTGTGAGGTGTAGGGGTACGCTTTCTTGTGCTGCATATTGTGTTATATAACTCCAGAGAAATAATGGAGAACAAACATTTGGAGGATAAAATAGGGAAAGATTAAGAACCACTTCCTCCTAGTGCTGAAACAGAGGCCACTAGTCATGACATAGACATTGAAATGCCATCAACGTCGTCTGCCAAGGCCCATGCTCATTGTGATAGTAGAGGGCATGTAAAATCCAAAAAGCCTATGGCCTATGTTCATGACTAGTGGTTCAGCTTCACATGACAATGGAAGCCCTCATAACAGAGGCCTTGACACTTATGTTGGTGTTATACGTGCGTCCGGTATCCGCCATTAGTGCAGTGGGATTTAGACAATTGATGGAGGTATTGTGTTCCCAGTACCAAATCCCATCTAGATTCCACTTCACTAGGCAGGCGATAGCGAGATTTTGCCATTTAATTCAAGTGATTTGGACGTATAATTATTAATTACAGTGATCTTGGCAATTAATTCCAGTGATTTGGACGTATAATTATTAATTACAGTGATCTTGACAATTAATTCCAGTGATTTGGACGTATAATTACAGTGATTTAGCCAATTGATTCCAGTGATTTGGACGTATAATTATTAATTACAGTGATCTTGCCAATTAATTCCAGTGATTTGGACGTATAATTCCAGTGATCTTGCCAATTAATTCCAGTGATTTGGATGTATAACTACAGTGATCTTGCCAATTAATTCCAGTGATTTGGACGTATAACTCCAGTGATTTGGATGTATAATTCCAGTTGGAATTGTTTGTGTCGCTTGGCTTAGTCATACAGCTACCTCATTGCACCTCTTCGACATCTTTGCATGAGGTGCTGTTTGGGGCCTAGTTTTTAAAAGTGCCATCCTGTGTGACACTGCCGTATGAGTCCAAGGGTACTGCTGTATTAGTCCTGGGGAACTGCCATATAAATCCACCAATTGCAGATTTTTTTTAAAGTGACTGGAGCGTGCTGGAGATGCTGTCAGTGGACCAAACAATTGCAGCCCACTCACGACATTCAGCCATTGCGTGACACTACTAGATGGGCCAGGTGGTTGTGTCGCTTGGCTTAGTCATACAACTACCTCATTGCAATTCTTTTTCTTCTTTGCATGATGTGCTATTTGGGGCCTTTTTTTTTTTCATATCTGCCCTCCTGTCTGCCACTGCAGTGCCACGCCTAGATGGGCCAATTGTTTGTGTCACTTGGCTTAGTCATATAACTACCTCATTGCAATTCTTTTTCTTCTTTGCATGATATGCTGTTTGGGGCCCTTTTTTTTATATCTGCCCTCCTGTCTGCCACTGCAGTGCCACGCCTAGATGGGCCAATTGTTTGTGTCGCTTGGCTTAGTCATAAAACTACTTCATTGCAATTCTTTTTCTTCTTTGCATGATGTGCAGTTTGGGGCCTTTTTTTATATCTGCCCTCTTGTCTGACACTGCAGTGCCACTCCTAGATGGGCCAGGTGTTTGTGTTGTCCACTTGTGTCACTTAGTTTAGTCATCCAGCAACCTTGGTGCAACCTTTTTGCCTAAAAACAATATTGTGAGGTGTGAGGTGTTCAGAATAGACTGGAAATTATTGTTATTGAGGTTAATAATACCGTAGGAGCAAAATTACCCCCAAATTCTGTGATTTAGCTGTTTTTATGTGTTTTTCAAAAAACATCCAGATCCAAAACCAAAACCAAAACACGAAAGGGTGGTTTTGGCAAAACCAATCCAAAACCAAAACACTAAAGTGGAATTAGAACTAGTGATGTGCACCGGACATTTTTCTGGTTTTGTGTTTCGGTTTTGGATTCGGTTCCGCGGCCGTGTTTTGGATTCGGACGCGTTTTGGCAAAACCTCACCGAAATTTTTTTGTCGGATTCGGGTGTGTTTTGGATTAGGGTTTTTTTTACAAAAAACCCTAAAAAACAGCTTAAATCATAGAATTTGGGGGTTATTTTGATCCCATAGATTTATTAACCTCAATAACCATAATTTCCACTAATTTCCAGTCTATTCTGAACACCTCACACCTCACAATATTATTTTTAGTCCTAAAATTTGCACCGAGGTCGCTGGATGGCTAAGCTAAGCGACACAAGTGGCCGACACAAACACCTGGCCCATCTAGGAGTGGCACTGCAGTGTCAGGCAGGATGGCACTTCAAAAAAATAGTCCCCAAACAGCACATGATGCAAAGAAAAAAAATAGGTGCACCAAGGTCGCTGTGTGACTAAGCTAAGCGACACAAGTGGCCGACACAAACACCTGGCCCATCTAGGAGTGGCACTGCAGTGTCAGGCAGGATGGCACTTCAAAAAAATAGTCCCCAAACAGCACATGATGCAAAGAAAAAAAGAGGCGCACCAAGGTCGCTGTGTGACTAAGTTAAGCGACACAAGTGGCCGACACAAACACCTGGCCCATCTAGGAGTGGCACTGCAGTGTCAGGCAGGATGGCACTTCAAAAAAATAGTCCCCAAACAGCACATGATGCAAAGAAAAAAAGAGGCGCACCAAGGTCGCTGTGTGACTAAGCTAAGCGACACAAGTGGCCGAAACAAACACCTGGCCCATCTAGGAGTGGCACTGCAGTGTCAGGCAGGATGGCACTTCAAAAAAATTGTCCCCAAATAGCACATGATGCAAAGAAAAAAAGAGGCGCACCAAGGTCGCTGTGTGACTAAGCTAAGCGACACAAGTGGCCGACACAAACACCTGGCCCATCTAGGAGTGGCACTGCAGTGTCAGGCAGGATGGCACTTCAAAAAAATTGTCCCCAAACAGCACATGATGCAAAGAAAAAAAAGAGGTGCACCAAGGTCGCTGTGTGACTAAGCTAAGCGACACAAGTGGCCGACACAAACACCTGGCCCATCTAGGAGTGGCACTGCAGTGTCAGGCAGGATGGCACTTCAAAAAAATAGTCCCCAAACAGCACATGATGCAAATAGAAAAAGAGGTGCACCAAGGTCGCTGTGTGACTAAGCTAAGCGACACAAGTGGCCGACACAAACACCTGGCCCATCTAGGAGTGGCACTGCAGTGTCAGACAGGATGGCACTTCAAAAAAATTGTCCCCAAACAGCACATGATGCAAAGAAAAAAAGAGGCGCAACACAGGTATAGAATGTAGATGGATAGTATACTTAATGACGACACAGAGGTAGGTACAGCAATGGCCTTCCGTACTGCTATATATAGTATACTGGTGGTCACTGTGTCAGCAAACTGCAAAACTAAAATGCACCACAGGTATAGAATGTAGATGGATAGTATACTTAATGACGACACAGAGGTAGGTACAGCAGTGGCCTTCCGTACCGTACTGCTATTATATATAGTATACTGGTGGTCACTGTGTCAGCAAACTGCAAAACTAAAATGCACCACAGGTATAGAATGTAGATGGATAGTATACTTAATGACGACACAGAGGTAGGTACAGCAGTGGCCTTCCGTACTGCTATATATAGTATACTGGTGGTCACTGTGTCAGCAAACTGCAAAACTAAAATGCACCACAGGTATAGAATGTAGATGGATAGTATACTTAATGACGACACAGAGGTAGGTACAGCAGTGGCCTTCCGTACCGTACTGCTATTATATATAGTATACTGGTGGTCACTGTGTCAGCAAACTGCAAAACTAAAATGCACCACAGGTATAGAATGTAGATGGATAGTATACTTAATGACGACACAGAGGTAGGTACAGCAGTGGCCTACTGTACCGTAATGCTATATATTATATACTGGTGGTCACTGGTCAGCAAAACTCTGCACTGTACTCCTCCTATATAATATTATACTGGTGGTCCCCCAGTCCCCACAATAAAGCAGCACACTGAGCACAGATATGGAGTGTTTTTCAGGCAGACAACGTATACTGGTGGTCACTGTCAGCAAAACTCTGCACTGTACTCCTGCTATATAATACAGCTGCTCCCCAGTCCCCACAATTAAGCAGTGTGAGCACAGATATATGCAGCACACTGAGCACAGATATGGAGCGTTTTTTTCAGGCAGAGAACGGATAACTGTGGTCACTGATCAGCAAAACTCTGCACTGTACTCCTCCTATATTATACAGCTGCTCCCCAGCCCTCCACATAATTAAGCAATAGTGCACAATCAAGTTCAACAATAACGGAGAGGACGCCAGCCACGTCCTCTCCCTAAAATTTCCAATGCACGAGTGAAAATGGCGGCGACGCGCGGCTGCTTATATAGAATCCGAATCTCGCGAGAATCCGACAGCGGGATGATGACGTTCGGGCGCGCTCGGGTTACCCGAGCCATACGGGAGAATCCGAGTATGGCCTGGACCCGTGTAAAAAGGGTGAAGTTCGGGGGGGTTTGGTTTCCGAGAAACCGAACCCGCTCATCACTAATTAGAACCAAAACCAAACATGAAAAGTGCCAGCCGCACATCTCTAACCTGCAGTGCAACATGGTTTTGCCCAATTGCTAACTATTTTGGTTTGCTAACAACTCTGAATAACCTGCTAAATCCACAGTTAGAAATATTAAAATGAATAATAAAATGTTGCCTTTTTCTGCATATTTGAGATTAGAGGGGCCAATGCACAGTTGAATGCCACCAAACTACAGTTGCTCCCGCATTGTGGACCTCATTTAGCAAGGACTGCAGTTTCTGCTAAAAAGCAGTTGCTGCGACCAAATAGTTGATGCCCAGAAATAGAGAAAAAACGGCCATTGCAGAAATTGTTAATGAATCGCAATGTGCGTTCTGATGTGCAATTACCGGAACATCAAAGATTTTTCCCATCTGCGCCAGGCAAAGTCCTACACAATTTTGGCGACACAAGAGGCTGGAGGTGGTCATCGCTGACGTCAGAGGCCCTCCTGAAAAACGCCCTGGCATGCCTGTGTTTTTTCAGACACACCCAGAAACTGGCAGGTTTCCGACAATGGGGCAGATGTATTAACCTGGAGAAGGCATAAGGACGTGATAACCCAGTGATAAGTGCAAGGTGATAAATGCACCAGCCAATCAGCTCCAATATGTAAATTGACAGTTACGAGCTGACTGGCTGGTGCGTTTATCACCTTGCACTTGCCACTTATCACTGGTTTATCACTTACTTATGCCTTCTCCAGGTTAATACATCTGCCCTAATAGGTGCAAATCATAAACCTGGAAACAGGGGTATATATTCTTCCATTCTACTCTGCCTAGCCATCAATTCCACCAACACGCCATGTCTGAGTTGTGTGAAACCACCCCATTACAGCCCAGCTACACTTTCTCAGTCGCACATACACTCAATTCTGGAGCATACGTTGTGCATGCCCATACAATATATGCAATACAAACAGGTGTACATTTAACTAGGCATCGTTCCCTAAATTATGACAATTTATAGTGTTTAACAATTTTTAACATATATTTTTTTAACTGTTCAACTGATCAAAGTTGGGCAGACCTGTTCTTCTTGAACAAACTAGTTAGTCTATGTACAAAACCTGGGAGAGAAATAAAGTAGATGGAGATAAAGTACCAACTAACCAGCTCCTGTCATTTTTCAAACCCAGTGTCAGGTCTGTGTCTGTTCCCGGAGGGGTCACTAGTGGGTCAGTGGTGGTGCGATGGAGGAAACGAGGAGGCTGAAGTAAGTTCCTGTGCATGTGCGCAAATGATATTTATTGAGTACACACAGGAAATATAAGTCACTGGAGCAATGTAAATGTAAACGTTTGATTCTGCATGGAAGCTGATAGCGTCCCTGAAATAAACAGTCACTTAGAGATAGTTCGGTCTGGGTACCGATGGTAACTGGGAGCAACCGATGAGCGGTCTGGGAACCGATGGAGACTTGGAGCAGATGGCGGTCGGCCAGAGAACCGATGAGTAACAGGAACTATCGATGGTCAGCCTAGGAGCCGATGGTGAACAGGAACAGATGACTATCGGCCTGGGAACCGATGGTGACAACTTGGAATAAACGATGGTCAACCTGGAAGCCGATGATGACTTGAAATGGAGCTTTACACAGATACTTGGCAATATCGATGATCGCCCTGGAAACCGATGGTAATTTGAAACAGGAATTGTATAGGCAATTGGTAATGCAGATGATCGCCTGGAAACCTATAGGAACTTGCCACAGAGCTACACAGTCAATAAGCAAGGCTTGCATACAACAATAGAACAAGGTTAGGTTATTGCAGGAGACAGCTGAACCTTAAGCTGGATGCTTTAGTGCAGGTTGAATAGCACAGTGCTGATGCAGAGTAATAGCAAACAGGTGAGAATGATATGCAGCACCTGGAGGGAGTCTCTTACTGCAAGTGATTGTAGGAGCAGAGTGTAGCTGAAGCAAAACTGGATGGCTGGTACCTGTAGTTGCACAGAGCACTGACACGGGAGACTGCTAGTGCATGCTGAAGCAGAATGCAGATGGAGTTGTAACTGAACTGGATGGCTGGTGCCTGTAGTTCCACGGAGCACTGAAACAGGGGAATCTCTGGAGACAGGAGACTGGAGCCAGGAGACACTTGTTCACAGGATGTGATGCGTTGTTCAAGGCAATGATACTGAGCAGGATCTCTGGCTATATATCCCCTGGTCTGCAGGGATTAGAGAATCAAGTCATGTGAGCGCTCCAGTGCTCAGGAGTGGATAGCACCAAGTCAGCTGACTGCAGGTGTTATGGCGGCATCCATACTCTGGAGATGGTGGGAATACATTGGGGTACACACTGTATGGCAAGCGGGGTACACACTGGAGAGAGTCTCTGCACATTGCAGGCAATCATGGAACATGCTGCCAGGCTGAGGATGTGACCTCCGGAGGCCAGCACATCAGAGCACCGGTAAGTAACATGATGCAAAATGCAGATTCCTGACACCCAGCCTGTAACATGGCAGTTAGAAGCTGATTGGCTGGTACTTTATCTCCATTCACCTTATCTCTCTCCAAGGCTTAGTACATACAACCCTTAGCCTCTTAGCCTGGAATTTTTAGTCTATATAAGTGGGAGATTTATCACATCTTGGAGAGAGATAAAGTGTAGCAGTTGCCCAAACCAACCAATCAGTTTCTGTAATTTTTACAAGTTGTGCTCGAAAAATGACAGAAGCCTGTTGGTTTCTGTGAGCAGCTTCTCTACTTTATGTCAGTCTCTCCAAGATTTGATAAATCCACCCTTATATTCTAGAATGTATCCACATTGTGAAGCTTAAGACTAGACTACAGGGCCCTTTAACCACTTGCCTGGCATGGTCGCATCAGTGCAAGTGCTTTATCTGACCTGGTCGCACAGGATGCGACCAGTCAAACAGTGCTAGCAGCGGCAAGGAAACTTCCCTCTGCTGCTGCTGTCGGAGGGACCGGAAGGTCCCTCTGCCTCCCTGCACTCTCCCCAGTAGCGGCTCTTGCCACGGGGAAGCAGGCTTTTTGCCCAGGGCGCCGCTGCCCCAATGCCGCCGCCGCCGTGGCAAGAGCCGCTACTGGTGCCATGCGTTGTGCCTGATGTCATCACGCACAGCACGACATTGTGGTAGCGGCTGTAGATGCTAGAGGTCATAATTGACCTCTAGTGTCTGTGCGGTGCTATGGGAGAGACGTCAGGACGTGTCTCCCACAGATCTGAGGAGCGGCGCCGGCGGCCAGAGACAGAGGGCAGCAGCGGTCAGGAAGCAGGAGCGGGGCTGGTGAGTATTTTTTTTTTGTGTGTAAGCGGCGCTACTAGGGGCTCAGCTACAGGGGGGCACAGTACAGGGGAAAAACTAATAGGGGTAAAACTACTGGGGGCACAACTACTGGGGGCACAACTGCTGGGGCCAAAACTACTGGGGGCACAGCTACTGAGGGCACAGATACAGGGGGCAAAACTAATGGGGGCACAGTACTGGGGGCAAAACTACAGGGGTCACAACTGCTGGGGCCAAAACTACTGGGGGCACAGCTACTGAGGGCACAGATACAGGGGGCAAAACTAATGGGGGCACAGTACTAGGGGCACAACTACTGAGGGCACACTACTGGGGGCACAACTACTTGGGCCAAAACTATTGGGGGCACAGCTACTGAGGGCATAGATACATGGGGCAAAACTAATGGGGGAACAGCTACAGTAGGCACAGTACTGAGGGCAAAACTACTGGGGGCACAACTACTGGGGCCAAAACTACTGGAGGCACAGCTACTGAGGGCACAGATACAGGGGGCACAGCTACAGGGGGCACAACTACTGAGAGCACACTACTGGGGGCACAGCTACAAGGGGTACAACTACTGCAGTCAAACCTACATGGGGCACAGCTACTGAGGGCACAGATACAGGGGGCAAAACTAATGGGGGCACAACTACAGGGGGCAAAACTACAGGGGGCATAGCAACAGGGTGCATAAATTTGGCCATTCCCCTTCCCTAAGAAGCCACACCCCTATTTTTTTGGTCGGTCCGCACAGCAGGATTCCACCCTCCCCCCAGCGGCTGCAGACTATAGCAGCCACAGGGGAAGTGTAAATTAACCTCCCCCCAAGCCACCCCCAGACTTCCCCTGTATACCTGGAGGCTGTCCTGGCTTTCAAAATGAAAGTCACAATGTTTCCGATGTTCTGATGGTCGCGATGTTCCCAATCGATGTTTTGATGTTTGGGGAAAAAAAAATTTTTAAATAATTATTTTATTTTTTATTTTTTTACTAAAATCATTTTGGACAGGGTTAAATTCATGTTCTTCACCTAATTCACTCATAAAAAAACCCCAACAATTTCAGAGCGATTTTTTGGGGAAAAAATAGTCAGTTAAGTGGTTAAACCAAAGTTCATACTGTTTTAAATCTATAGTCCTTAGGGCCAGGTTTATCAAACCGCAAAGAGTGATAAATTGCACAGTGATAAAGTACCAACCAACCAGCTCCCAACGGTCATTTTTCAAACACAGCCTGTGACATGGCAGTTAGGAGCTGATTGGCTGGTACTTTATCACCGTGCAATTTATCACTCTCCAAGGCTTGATAAATCTGGGCCTTTTTTTTAGTGGGATGGGCACACAATATAACATTGTGTAACAGAAAAATACAGTCTCACTTTCTGCGCTCCAAATGTCCCCTTGTTTTAAACGATCCTCACAGCGATGCCATAGTATACATGAAAAAAAGAGAAACAAAATACAATAGTGTAATCCTGTATGAGCACTAAAGTTCTTTCCACTGTGTAGAGGGGGAACTAGGTGATGAAGATGGTCCCAGAAAAGAGATAAGACGTCCACTTTCTTATGGGGTCACCCAAAAGTGATGCCGTGAAGATGTGGTAATAAATCCTTACGTGTATGCTTACTTGAAAATATGAGGTAGAAAGCACATAAAGGTTTCTTTTCCGTGGATATTATTTCAATATTGCACTGTATCAACGCGTTTCGACGCTCAGCGGCGTCTTTATCAAGATTTAACAGTGTGTTTAACACTGATGTGCAGCCTCTCATGTGTGGTCAGCTGAATGCATTCAATATTGATGTCCAAACCAGTTCATCCATTGAGGGGAGCATATGACATGTCTTGATATCCGGATCACTTTGCTGTCAGCTGAATTCCATCTCTGTTCCCCAATTTGGTATGGCTGGTTGTCCATTTGTGTTTTATTTGTAATTTTAATAAAAAAGGGTTTTCTTTGCCCTAATTGGCTTCCCTTTTTTTAATTTGATACCCACCACATGAGTGATATCTATCCTCACTATACGGGCTAAAGAGGAAATAATATCCAAAATACAATAATATTGTATTTTGTTTCTCTTTTTTTCATGTATACTATGGCATCGCTGTGAGGATCGTTTAAAACAATGGGACATTTTGAGCGCAGAAAGTGAAACTGTATTTTTCTGTTACACATTGGGGGAAATTTACTAAGCTCCCGATTTTGACCGAGATGCCGTTTTTTCATCAAAGTGTCATCTCGGTAATTTACTAAACACTAATCACGGCAGAGATGAGGGCATTCGTAATTTTTTGCAAGTCCAAGTAAAAAATTACGAATGAATACACCATCGGTCAAAACGCGGCTGTTTAAGTATGAATCTCGGTCATTTACTAAGAAGTGCAAAGCAAAAAAAAAAAAAACACTGCCGTGAAAAATTACAACTCGTAAAAAAGTGCTAAAAAAAAACAGACCTTTTTTTTTTATTCGTGATTGGATAGGCATGCACGGATCCATGAGATCCGTGCATGTATATCAGTGGGAAGGGGTGGGAAAGTGCTTATTTTTTCAAAAAAAATTGCGTGGGGTCCCCCCTCCTAAGCATAACCAGCCTCGGGCTCTTTGAGCCGATCCTGGTTGCAGAAATATGGGAAAAAAAATGACAGGGGTTCCCCCATATTTAAGCAACCAGCATCGGGCTCTGCGCCTGGTCCTGGTCCCAAAAATACGGGGGACAAAAAGAGTAGGGGTACCCCGTATTTTTAAAACCAGCACCGGGCTCCACTAGCTGGACAGATAATGCCACAGCCGGGGGTCACTTTTATATAGTGCCCTGCGGCCGTGGCATCAAAAATCCAACTAGTCACTCCTGGCCGGGGTACCCTGGGGGAGTGGGGACCCCTTCAATCAAGGGGTCCCCCCCCCCAGCCACCCAAGGGCCAGGGGTGAAGCCCGAGGCTGTCCCCCCCCATCCAATGGGCTGCGGATGGGGAGGCTGATAGCCTTTGTTGTAAAAGAAAAGATATTGTTTTTAGTAGCAGTACTACAAGGCCCAGCAAGCCTCCCCCGCATGCTGGTACTTGGAGAACCACAAGTACCAGCATGCGATGGAAAAACGGGCCCGCTGGTACCTGTAGTACTACTACTAAAAAAATACCCAAAAAAAGACAAGACACACACACCGTGAAAGTATAATTTTATTACATACATACACACATACATACATACTTACCTTAAGTTCCCACGCAGGTCGGTCCTCTTCTCCAGTAGAATCCAAGGGGTACCTGTTGAAGAAATTATACTCACGAGATCCAGGGGTCCAGGCTCCTCGGGAAATCCAGGG